>NW_022727062.1:1190112-1199094 GCF_011630105.1 Anneissia japonica
AAAAAAAAAATTATATATATATATAATATATAAAATTATACAAAGCAATATTGTAAATTAAATAAATGTGGGTATATAAAAGTATTGAAAGGCAAATAAAACATAGTTGTAAAGATGGAAGCAAGAAGCCAAAATGATATAGGCCTATGTAGTATTGTATAAGGCATATAATATATAGAGATATAGTGCATCTTGAAAAAATGAAACAGATAAGTTCTACAATAGTATAAGCTAGAGTGAAAATACCAACAATAATATATAATGAATATGCCTAACAGAATAATAATAATAATAAAACCGAATAAATAGAAATAAAATTATAATTAAAAGTGACCGAAAACTAAGAGAAGAATATTTAGCGGCAGAAGGAAAATTCACTGATAAATCCCAAGTCTTTATTGAGGCCGTGGGTGTGTGTTTTGAGTTTTAAAATCCATTTCAGTTCTTCTCGTTGTCTGTGTTCAGTAGAGCGGAAGTTACTGGCTATGAGGGTCACTTTGAGATGGTGAATATTGTGGTGGGGGGAGTTAAAGTGTTCCCCTACAGGGAAACCAGGGGTGTTATTGCGGATGGAATGTTTATGGTTATTAAATCGTAGGCGGAATTTATTACCCTACTTATATATATAAGTAGTACGTATATATATTAAACATGCGTTAAATAAGAGGAATCTGCAATTGTGAAAAAATGTGACCCAACTTCTCATCTCTTATCAACATTAAAACCACATCACCTTAAGTCCTAAAGCTCATCTACAAACTCAGAAGGGCAAAGCCTCTGGTCCACTTGAGAAAATAAGTTTAACCACAAACCTAACTACTTATAACATGCTGCAATGGCAATGTAGGCTACCCCCGACATGGAATTTCAAACGCGCTTTGTACACGCATATTATAATATAGAACGTCCTAATCTAAAATTTCCTTTACGTTAAAGCATGGATGTAAATAAACTATAATATAGTAAATAATAAACCAATCATATTATCAATTTCAGAATGATGTAATTCAAGAACTGAAAGTCGCTGGCTGGTTTACAATGGTAAGAATATACAGCCCAATAATTCTACTGCATGTAGTCACCCAGTTCTTTGCTGGTCAGTCACCGACAGCATTCCTTACTATTTAATTAGTATAGCTGTTCTTTTCTTTTTTTTTCTCAATTTCAATTACTGTTATACATTTGTAACGTGGACTCTGGTTTACCTGAAGAAGTTTTGTTATGGTAACAAAAATTTGCAAAATTCAAAAAAGATCTATTTGAACTATCATTAATTATTATTATTATTATTTTTTTATATTACAGAGATGGCAGGACGAACTCATTAGCTGGGATCCATTTGAATATGATATTGATTGTGTTTCTCTTCCCGCACACAGCATTTGGAAACCTGATATAACGCTGTACAATAAGTGAGTCTTCATTATTAGCAAATAAATATTAAAACATTTCATATTCAACCAGTGTTCTTAAATTAAGATTATTCTGTAAATATTTGAGATGTGGGAAATGTTTATCTACGAAAAAAATGAAGATTAACCAACGTTAATCCCCTGAGTAGTAAAATATTTATAAAATACACAGACAATTTAGAGATTCCCTAAAATACCAACATGTAATGCGTTGTTTCGTTGTGAGGTCTGAAATTACGAAAATTTATAATTGTTAATTGTTCATTTTTGAAAATAATAAACTTTTACTGCTTTAATACAAGAAATTATATTTATGATATTAAATTACCATTTAATAAATAACTATTTAATCAATACTAAATAACTGACTGTTATAAGTTAAAAATCTGATATTTGTTATCATATTTTATGTCCGGTAGAGAGCCTCTTATTACGGCAAACAATGCCCATCAAATCCGTCGTCGGGAGACCACTTAATATCCATACACAATATCCGAAAAAAAAGATTTTTTTTCTGGGTACAAACAATATTTTCAATAGCTAATATTAATAGACACCCTTATATTCAGTATCACTTTATTTTGACACAAAGACGAGAAATTAAAATTAAACTCAAATTAGTATTTAAAATGTTTGAAAATATGTACCGGTAATGAAATAAAATTTCCGCTATAGGCCTACGTCATGCACGTATGAAAACCAATTAAAAAGAAGAAAAAAAAACAAAAAAATAAAACCGAACAAGTGAAAATAATGGGATGCTCTGAAAAAGGCCAGAAAGTTAGGTCCTGGTCTTATGGGCCTGAATAGTTAAACAATTGTAAAACACGATTAAACAGAATGTTTTTAAGTAGAATGATGTCACTTTACGCCCTCTACCATTTCAGCCGATTTTACCTAAGTGATCAGTTTCGGTGACAATGCTGATACACCTCTATTTGGTGACAGTATACTTATCAGATCTATTAGGTAGAATCGGGTGACCATTTTAACTCAATTGTGTATGTATAAATTAAATTAATCTGAATTTTTTACATTTTATTCTAGCCGCGACGAGAACTATAAACATTTCTTACCGGAAGCAACAGTACATGTGTGTTTCGACGGTAGTGCGACGTACTCAGCTTATTCTATATTTCGAAGTTCCTGCAATATGAATATAAAATATTACCCATCCGATGATCAAACATGTAATCTCCGACTTTCCTCCTGGAATCACAATGAGTTTGAGCTAGACATTAATCCACAGCTTCGTGTACTGGATCAAAATGAGCTTTTCAATGACAACGGAGTGTGGAAGCTTGAAGGTGTCGATGCATGGCGCGAAATTGAGGGGTACAAGTCATTCTCTAACCCGTATGTGTATGCTGTCTTCTCAATTCATCTCAAGCGACGTCACGAGTTTCATTGCAGATTTATTTTGATTCCTTATTATTTCTGTTCCTTCCTTATCAGCTTCATGTTCTTTATTCCTTTTGAAAGTGGTGAGAAACTCTCGTTCGGAATCACATCAGTGCTAGCAATGACTGTCTTTCAGCAATTCGTTGCGTTTTCCTTGCCACCGGTTGGAAACCAATCGCCTGTTGTTGGTAATGATCTTGTTAAATATATTACAATGCAAATAAAAAAAAAAATACAAAAAAAAAAACATACGGTGATGGTAAAACGATGCAAATAATAATAATGATAATAATAATAATAAATAATAATAATGATAATAATAATAATAAATAATAATAATGATAATAATAATAATAATAATAATAATAATAATAATAATAATAATAATAATCCGGGTGATTGTAGTGACGAAGATGTCGACGTTAATGGTAAAACGATGTTGGTGATTATTGTATTTTATGATGTCATGGCTGTCATTGTAACTCGTTTATGTAATACTACATAAATACAAAACTAAAATTAAAAGCATATTAGCACCGCAAACACTCATCAACCCCTCCCACCCCCACCCAAGAAAAAAAAGGGGGGGGGGGTATGAATTTGTCAGAGCTTGTGGCTAACTTATTGCAAGTTTACAAACTCTTTGTTGGAATTACGCAGTTTAATACCGGTAGTTAAACAACTGTTCGTCCGCATAGTTATCTAAATTTAAAAAAAAAACAAAAAACTGACCCACAAGGCACACTTAGGGTGTTTCTCCTTCTCCCCTGTCCTCTTTTTTATTTTTTAATCATATACTCTGTTATTTTCTGAAAGTGTTAGCATACCGGTAACAATTATTAGTTGTCAAAACAGCAAATAAGTATCAACGAATCAAATTACCGTATTTATTCGAACAAACGCCCCCCCACCCCCATCCCTTTTGAACACACACCCTCCCCGTCGAATAAAGGTCCCTTTAAAACCTTATTTGGAATAAACGCTTCCTTGAAAAGCCGTACCGAGGCGTTTATTTTTTCTTCAAATCAACACCCCTAAATGACTGTAAACAAGTCTAATGGGAGGAAAATCATTCACAACACATAGGCCTAGTTATGTTCTATTCCAGTAGAATTACATTTTTTTCGAACCTGGATGGGATCAATAAATTTTTATGATCACGCAATAACACATCTTGACGGTAATTATGTGTTGTAGATCAACATTTACAGTAAAAGTAAGGGGCGTAAATTTGAGTTAGTATAAGCGTATCCATTTTACATCCAAAAAATAAACATAAAGTTGGAATCCCGGTTGGAATACATAAAAAAAAAACACCTTTGTATTATTTAGAGTTGTATTTTTATTTACTTACTTGGTATTTTTTTATTTATTTTTTTCAGGAAGATACTTTAATGCTGTAATCGGGATTGGAGTTGTTGCACTGTTTGTGGAAATTGTACTTTACAAATTCAAAGATAAAGCTCATATGAAAATTGTAGAGATTGGCCTTGGAATATGTTTTTTACTGGCGTTATTAATAGCCTTGATAGTTTATGTTGTAAAGGTATAAACAGAAAATACTAATTAGCGCATCTATAAAAGCATTGCGACATTTATCTGTTCATTTTGTATTCATCCGCGAAAGAAGATGTATGCAAACATTTGTAATGATGATAATAATAATATTATTATTATTATTATTATTATTATTATTATTATTATTATCAATAATAATGATAATAATAATAATAATAATAATATTATTAATAATAATTATAATATTAATAATTGATATCAATCTGACGATGATGCAGGTACATGATGGATTGTGGTAATGTTTGTAAACAACCTCTCTGGGATGACGGTATATTTAATTAAAGTATGGAAAATCTAAATTACACAGTTTGAAACTACAAAAATATAAACGTTTTAATTGTTTTGTAATGGCTATTATAATTCTTTTTTTTTATATAAAGTTAACAATTCATAAACCTAGGAGTGTGCATACGATGCTATTTAAAAGAAGCAATATACGTAATTCTAATGAAATGATAAATTCAAAGTAAAACAGTACGTTACCAGTAAATATTGTATTTTTACGCCGATACATTATAGTGCTAACCTTAATCTATAAATAATACATAAATATGTATATGCCATGCCACCGAACCTTCTATAAGCAATTATTATTGACAGACATTCAATGAAGAAAACGACAGATTTTAATCTTCCTCCCATATTGATATTTATTCCGTATTACAGAATCTACAGGCACCTATATCACAATCAATATCACAAACGTGTTTCGGAAACCATTTCCATCATCAGTGTGAAGCTCGCTAGTTGGGTACACGTATTTATAACAACTTACACCCGTGTATGTAAATTCTATTATGCATACATTTTTTGTTCTATTTCGTTTCGTCCAATTGCACGCCTCCACCTATTACAATGATTTCATTTGTTGAAAGAAGATGGCTATTCCATTTCAAAGAAAGGTGGCAAATTGTTACAAGTTATATTGTTAAAACGTGTATTGATTGGAAGAAATGTAGGGCTAAATTTATTTTTCAAATGTGTAATAAACGAATAATTAATGTTTTGAATATTTTCATGAGTTGAAAGATTGAATGTTGCATTCGATCGACTCCCCGATTTGAGTGGAACAGTAAATTTAACTTTCAACTTATAAAAAATATTCTTCTCATTGCACGAATACAAAACATTCATTATTTGTATGATAATATATGTGCATCCAAGTGTACATTTATACTGTAGTCATATTGTTATAATGAAGTCACAATTCCTTCAGCGCACAATTTTGGTAGGTGAGGAATAAGTAAATATTGGCAATTAGTTGCATCATAATTATAAGTATTACAGAACGAACGCAAACTTTAATGTGATAAAGTTTGGCAAACAGAAAATGTCATTGCAGTTCTAGATATAAGAAACGATAGAAAACCTTAACCGCTATGTTTAGACTGAATGCAACGATTTTACTTCCAGCAGTGCTGTTTATATCAGGTAATGCATGCCATTACATTTTAATTACAAAAACCAAATCAATCTGTAGTGCATTAACGCACGATAATCCACCAAATGCTTTTGAACCCAGGCCAGTATTTGACCAATCACAAACAGCCATAGGTGTAAAATGCGCAATGGATTTAGTAGCATAACAGCTACGAATTTTCAGTGTCTGAAGCCCCTGGGGTATTTAAATGTATTACTTTGTGTTCTAAAAATTGGCCTTTATAAGGAGTAAAACGTATAAAAACAAATTATCCCCTTAAAACGTCAACAACGCCTAAGAGGGCAATGATTTTTTTCTGTTCCCAATGGGGTTTACCCAGAGAGGGTATCAGGGCTAGAAGATACCTTAGTGAGGATCTCGGTCCAGGGGCTAGAAGTTACTCCTAGTGTATCTCTTAAGTATGAACATATCTTAATTAAATCACTGACAGATCTTCTGTACACAAGCTATGGTACTATTTTTTAAATAGGTGTTTATATTTATTGACAAGGACATGGTATCTGAAATAAAGATAAATAAATTGAATTGAAATACGATATAAAATACATGTTTATTTTAAGGTTTATTATTTGACCAAATATTTAGTTATAAACGACAGAGTGATATTTTGAAATTCATACAGGTATAAGCATTTATTTAATTCGTTAAACTAAAAAAACTTATTTAACTCATAAACTGTTTCAAACAATTTAGAGAGGTAAATTCAAAGAACAGATTTACTTGTTTTGTATTCCTCAAATATTTAATATGTTGTATTGTTTAGAGGAAAATGCTTTAATATTTTGTTTAAAAACGAGTTTAATAAACATTTACACATATTAATGTGTTTCGTAACATCCTTATAATTTTATGTGCGACTTCAATTTTTATTAGCCTTTGAACCCTTGTTAATAAATCTGAATTTTAGATTATCTGAACTGTAGTTTTAATGTGAGTTGTTGAAAGTTCTTTGTACAATATAGATATATTTGCAACAGTAGAATCACTCTTTATCAGTAGAAAGTGGTAAATGTTGGCTTTACTATTAGTTTATTGCGGATTGACCATTACCGTAGCTCTTATTATTTCTCCTGCATCTTTATTATAGTATATTACATGATATATACAATCTGATTCTTTTTGTTCTGGTTGTTAGTCTGCTAGTAGCAGGTTTTAAGTAGATGTTCTATATTCTTGTCTATAACTTGTCATTGGATTATTCTAGTGTGTCTTCACGTTTGATGCTTGTAGAAAAAAACGCTTAAATCTTATCATCATAGTTTTATGCAAACTCAGCTTGTTTTAAATGATAACAAGCTTAAGAAACCGACTCTCCCTTCACTCAAACAATTTAGCTTCATGTATTTTTGAATTCTCTTCTCCTGATTTCCGTAATAAATTTTCCGGATGTTCCAACTGCTCTGTTGGTCAGTTCCTTCAAGTTGGTCAATACATTCCTCCAAAATGTTGATTAGTATTTCTTTACCGTCCTTTTCTTTGGATTTATTTCTGGCAATTGCCTTTTAATTCCTCCCAATTTCACTTTTTTCTATATTATTTTGGAAGGCGCATAGAGACTCTAGCGGTGAGCTATACAAGAACAATAATAATATTGATATCGTCCAGCATCATAATTATTTTGGTATCGTATGTTGCGTTCCCTCCTACTTCAAAGAATTTTCGGCAACACTTATGTCAAGAATGTTTCCAATTTACACTCTAGCGGTGAGCTATACAAGAACAGTAATAATATTGATATCGTCCAGCATCATAATTATTTTGGTATCGTATGTTTCGTTCCCTCCTACTTCAAAGAATTTTCGGCAACACTTATGTCAAGAATGTTTCCAATTTACATCCTTAGTTGATACTGATTATTTTTTGATAAACTTTCTGTCTTCTCCAATGGGTGTAAGCCCCTCCTCTCACTCACTTTATTCTTATCGTTTGATACTTTTCTAAAAGCATGTATCTCTCTCGCTCTAGCCGTTTTTTATTTTTGATTTTAGTGTTTAAATTTCTGATAAAAAAAATAATTTCTCACTAACATTTTAACTATCATTTTCTGTTGTTGAGTATTCATTCGTCTAGTGATCTTTAGAAAGCCTGTTTTGCTATGCTATTATTAATTATTATTATTATTATTATTATTATTATTATTATTATTATTATTATTATTATTATTAATAATAATAATAATAATAATAATAATAATAATAATAATTATTATTATTATTATTATTATTATAGCTACCAGGGTTTTTAGTGCCAGGTGTATTTTACCTGTTTGGCCTGTTTAATAATCTCTCTTATATTGTACTTTGAAGTGTATCATTGTTCCACCTTAACCTCATCACTTTGTGTAGTTCTTCATTCATTATTTTCTTACACAGGAATTTTTTATATCAGTTACTGGCTTGCTTAATTTTTCGTGGCCATCTGTAACTTTTATTGACTCCAATAGTTGATAACCTAATTCTGCCTTCATCTGCTTCCTATAGCGCACATCTCTTCCTAAATAGTTTCTGCATTGCTGTTGAATACTTTTAACAGAACCAAGCATCCAGGTATCACACCTCATCCAAATAATGCACGGTTCCGACTCTTCTTCGTTCACTATTACAGGTTGTTTTGATCCATGTAAAGTGCGGCTATTAATCTTCTTTATTTCAATCAATATTTATACGATTTATTCAATTCCCTTGTTTCTCACTTTAGCCTAGTCTGTCGAACACTTTTCATAGCCTATAAACAAAAATCAGAATTTACTATCATATTCAATATTTCTTGTATTGATTCTCTCTCAATAGCAATGACATTCCTTGTTCTAGGTTGTTATTTTAAATACAAACTACTTCTGGTTTATATACAGGTTACTTTTTAATTTTTTGTAATATCCCAAGCTTTAATGATAAGGGTGTTTCTAAAGTCTAACCTTCAAAATTACAGCGCATATAAACTAGTGCCGCACAACTCATCACTCTACAAAGACTGGGTGGAGAGAAACAATGTTGATAATGTGCCTTTCCCAAGGACACAAGCGAAATGCACTGCGAGCGGATTGAAACCCCGACCTCGAGGTTGGAAAACCAAACCGTTCCCACCGCGTCAAACCACATCTACAACCACAAACTACTTTTACAATATATATATGGTCTCTTATACACATCT
>NW_022727062.1:1200755-1231116 GCF_011630105.1 Anneissia japonica
GGCAAATATGGGTGCCACTCCTGCAAACAACTACCATGACAGATTTGTAAAGGTTACTAAAATTTGCACAAATCTAAAAAATCTATACTTTGTAAACGTTATAATACCAAAAATAATTTACTCGACCTTTGAATCTAACTTTAATTGTTTTATTTGATAGAAGTGGCATAACGAACTTATTAGCTGGGATCCAATGGAATATGATGTCGACTGTGTTTCTATTCCCGAAAATAATATTTGGAAACCTGATATCACTCTGTACAATAAGTGAGGATTATGTTAACTTGTTCCATATCTGTTATAAATAATCAATAATGTAAACATTTCATATTCATTATATCAGTGTTTTTAAATAATATATTTTATTTTGATAATCGTTTTGAGACCGAAGCAAAAGTTTAACGACGGAAATAATGAACAAAATACATTAACGTCAAGCCCAACGAGTTCAAAAAAAATGTTTAGGAAATTCATAGCCTTTTTGAGATTCCCCAATATAATAACATGTAATGCCTTGCTTCCAAGGGCTGGAATAATGGACATTGATCGTTGTTAATTATTCATTATTTATTTCAGTGGCTTAGCTAGGTGGTGGACGGGTTCCAGTGCCAGATAATTACCGTGCCTTTAATTTAAAGCCCTGGGGGAGGAGGTATCAGGGTGGGATACAGGGTTTCTTCTGACCTTCTGGCAAACGTAAGTCCGTAGTACATTTGTAGTCAGGGTACTTTTAAGCGTCCCAAAAGGCACCTTAGTAGCCTACCAGGCAAAACTGCTAATGCTCATGAATTGTGAGATTTATTTTTAACAGGTTACGGCAGCTATTTACGGCATTGTAACACGATGAACCTATAGAATACTATATTGAATAATATACTGAAGATCCATAAACTTTATTTGAATCGGTTATGGTCTATTGGGCTTTCACGAGTCTCTGATAATGTATAATAACACTGAACAATCATTGATCTACTTGCAGTGAAGTAAATCTTCACTAAACAAAAAACGTATTCATGAAGTATGATCATCTGACGCAGTTCTAAAATGCGATCAGTATAGTTGAAAAAACTTTAAAATATCAAACAAAATCGTGAGTCCGACGTTTTAACTGCGGTAGAAATATGCTTTCAAAGAGTATTTCCGTGATACATCGTGCTTAATTGGTACGAAGCATATTTAAACACCTAATAAAAGCAGTAACCTTTAAAGAGTTCAAGGGATACAAAGCTGTTTTTTTTTTAATATAGGCATATTATTATTATTATTATTATTTTTATTATTATTATTATTATTACTATTATTAATATTATTATTATTATTATTGGCTTTTCGCAGCTGTAGTTGGAAAAGCCATTGATTTTGTTCTGATTTTTTTTCACTTTTTTCTTGCATACTTTTTCCATATCTTTTTGCACTGGCTTTTTCTGGAAGGGGAACATTACCATGTTTTGCCGAAATATAGAGAATATATTAAGGATGTGCCTCCTAATACTTGGTGTCAATCTAGAGTGGAGTGTGCATGTGAGGACCAACTCTAGTGGTTTAAAGGAAAACAGTGTACACCAAATATTTCAAAAGCTGTCCGTAGTACATTTGTAGTCAGGGTACTTTTAAGCGTCCCAAAAGGCACCTTAGTAGCCTACCAGGCAAAACTGCTAATGCTCATGAATTCTGAGATTTATTTTTAACAGGTTACGCTATTTACGGCATTGTAACACAATGAACCTATAGAATACTATATTGAATAATATACTGAAGATCCATAAACTTTATTTGAATCGGTTATGGCCTATTGGGCTTTCACGAGTCTCTGATAATGTATAATAACACTGAACAATCATTGATCTACTTGCAGTGAAGTAAATCTTCACTAAACAAAAAACGTATTCATGAAGTATGATCATCTGACGCAGTTCTAAAATGCGATCAGTATAGTTGAAAAAACTTTAAAATATCAAACAAAATCGTGAGTCCGACGTTTTAACTGCTGTAGAAATATGCTTTCAAAAAGTATTTCCATGATACA
Organism: Anneissia japonica; assembly: GCF_011630105.1. Taxonomy (NCBI): domain Eukaryota; kingdom Metazoa; phylum Echinodermata; class Crinoidea; order Comatulida; family Comatulidae; genus Anneissia; species Anneissia japonica. Next base: position 1,202,782 of record NW_022727062.1, read on the forward strand.
TCGTGCTTAATTGGTACGAAGCATATTTTAACACCTAATAAAAGCAAATAACCTTTAAAGAGTTCAAGGGATACAAAGCTGTTTTCTTTTTTAATTTATGTATTTTTTTAATTTTTTTTTTGTAGCAACCGTACAAACGTCATCGTACTTGCCGTGAAGATAATCAGAACTAGGTTAACGGTGTCAAATGTTGATTGATACCCCACGTGCCCTTATACAATTATGCAGTCATACCACATTATATTATTTACTTGAATATGAAGGTGTGTTACTGCAGTTGTCTCTTTTCATTCCAATGTTATAAGGCTGAACTTGTAGGCATATTATTATTATTATTATTATTATTATTATTATTATTATTATTATTATTATTATTATTACTATTATTAATATTATTATTATTGGCTTTTCGCAGCTGTAGTTGGAAAAGCCATTTTTTTTTGTTCTGATTTTTCCCCTTTTTTCTTGCATACTTTTTCCATATCTTTTTGCTTTTTTTGGCTTTTTTCTAGAAGGGGAACATTACCATGTTTTGCCGAAACATAGAAAATATATTAAGGATGTGCCTCCTAATACTTGGTGTCAATCTAGGGTGGAGTGTGCATGTGAGGACCAATTCTAGTGGTTTAAAAGAAAACAGTGTACACCAAATATTTCAAAAGCTGGTCTATTGACCTGAATGAAAGTTTGACCAAGTTACAAGAAAGAAATTATGTATTGGGGACGATCCTGTTAAGGGTGAACTTGTAGGCATATTATTTATTATTATTATTATTATTATTATTATTATTATTATTATTATTATTATTATTATTATTATTATTATTATTATCATTGGCTTTTCGCAGCTGTAGTTGGAAAAGCCATTGTTTTTGTTCTGATTTTTTTCCCCTTTTTTCTTGCATACTTTTTCCATATCTTTTTGCACTGACTTTTTCTGGAAGGGGAACATTACCATGTTTTGCCGAAACATAGAAAATATATTAAGGATATGCCTCCTAATACTTGGTGTCAATCTAGAGTGGAGTGTGCATGTGAGGACCAACTCTAGTGGTTTAAAGGAAAACAGTCTACACCAGATATTTCAAAAGCTGTCCGTAGTACATTTGTAGTCAGGGTACTTTTAAGCGTCCCAAAAGGCACCTTAGTAGCCTACCAGGCAAAACTGCTAATGCTCATGAATTCTGAGATTTATTTTTAACAGGTTACGCTATTTACGGCATTGTAACACAATGAACCTGTAGAATACTATATTGAATAATATACTGAAGATCCATAAACTTTATTTGAATCGGTTATGGCCTATTGGGCTTTCACGAGTCTGTGATGATGTATAATAACACTGAACAATCATTGATCTACTTGCAGTGAAGTAAATCTTCACTAAACAAAAAACGTATTCATGAAGTATGATCATCTGACGCAGTTCTAAAATGCGATCAGTATAGTTGAAAAAACTTTAAAATATCAAACAAAATCGTGAGTCCGACGTTTTAACTGCTGTAGAAATATGCTGTCAAAAAGTATTTCCGTGATACATCGTGCTTTGGTACGAAGCATATTTAAACACCTAATAAAAGCAAATAACCTTTAAAGAGTTCAAGGGATACAAAGCTGTTTTTTTTTTTTTTTTTAATTTATGTATTTCTTTTATTTTTTTTTTTGTAGCAACCGTACAAACGTCATCGTACTTGCAGTGAAGATAATCAGAATTAGGTTAACGGTGTCAAATGTTTACTGATACCCCACGTGCCCTTATACAGTTATGCAGTCATACCACATTATATTATTTACTTGAATATGAAGGTGTGTTACTGCAGTCGTCTCTTTTCATTCCAATGTTATAAGGTTGAACTTGTAGGCATATTATTATTATTATTATTACTATTATTATTATTATTATTATTATTATTATTATTATTATTATTATTATTATTATTATTATTATTATTATTATTATTAATAATGGCTTTTCGCAGCTGTAGTTGGAAAAGCCATTTTTTTGTTCTGATTTTTTCCATTTTTTCTTGCATACTTTTTCCATATCTTTTTGCACTGGCTTTTTCTGGAAGGGGAACATTACCATGTTTTGCCGAAACATAGAAAATATATTAAGGATGTGCCTCCTAATACTTGGTGTCAATCTAGGGTGGAGTGTGCATGTGAGGACCAATTCTAATGGTTTAAAGGAAAACAGTGTACACCAAATATTTCAAAAGCTGGTCTATTGATCTGAATGAAAGTTTGACCAAGTTACAAGAAAGAAATTATGTATTGGGGACGATCCTGTTAAGGGTGAACTTGAAGGCATATTATTATTATTTATTATTATTATTATTATCATCATTATTATTATTATTATTATCATTGGCTTTTCGCAGCTGTAGTTGGAAAAGCCATTGTTTTTGTTCTGATTTTTTTTCCCTTTTTTCTTGCATACTTTTTCCATATCTTTTTGCACTGGCTTTTTCTGGAAGGGGACATTGCAATGTTTTGCCGAAACATAGAGAATATATTAAGGATGTGCCTCCTAATACTTGGTGTCAATCTAGAGTGGAGTGTGCATGTGAGGACCAACTCTAGTGGTTTAAAGGAAAACAGTGTACACCAAATATTTCAAAGGCTGTTCGTAGTACATTTGTAGTCAGGGTACTTTTAAGCGTCCCAAAAGGCACCTTAGTAGCCTACCAGGCAAAACTCTAATGCTCATGAATTCTGAGATTTATTTTTAACAGGTTACGCTATTTACGGCATTGTAACATGATGAATCTATAGAATACTATATTGAATAATATACTGAAGATCCATAAACTTTATTTGAATCAGTTATGGCCCATTGGGCTTTCACGAGTCTCTGATAATGTATAATAACACTGAACAATAATTGATCTACTTGCAGTGAAGTAAATCTTCACTAAACAAAAAACGTATTCATGAAGTATGATCATCTGACGCAGTTCTAAAATCCGATCAGTATAGTTGAAAAAACTTTAAAATATCAAACAAAATCGTGAGTCCGACGTTTTAACTGCTGTAGAAATATGCTTTCAAAAAGTATTTCCGTGATACATCGTGCTTTGGTACGAAGCATATTTAAACACCTAATAAAAGCAAATAACCTTTAAAGAGTTCAAGGGATACAAAGCTGTCTTTTTTTTTTAATTTATGTATTTTTTTAATTTATTTTTTTGTAGCAACCGTACAAACGTCATCGTACTTGCAGTGAAGATAATCAGAATTAGGTTAACGGTGTCAAATGTTTACTGATACCCCACGTGCCCTTATACAATTATGCAGTCATACCACATTATATTATTTACTTGATAATGAAGGTGTGTTACTGCAGTCGTCTCTTTTCATTCCAATGTTATAAGGCTGAACTTGTAGGCATATTATTAATATTTTTACTATTATTATTAGTAATAATTTTAATTATTATTATTATTATTATTATTATTATTATTATTATTATTATTAATATTATTATTATTATTGGCTTTTCGCAGCTGTAGTTGGAAAAGCCATTGTTTTTGTTCTGATTTTGCATGTGAGGACCAGTTCTAGTGGTTTAAAGGAAAACAGTGTACACCAAATATTTCAAAAGCTGGTCTATTGACCTGAATGAATGTTCGACCAAGTTACAAGAAAGAAATTTCGTATTGGGGACGATCCTGTTAAGGGTGTAAATTTGAGGGTAATTTAAATTTCTGAGGACCCAAACCTAAATATCTCTTTAAAAAATCAATGTGTATAATTGAAACTTTATATAACAGTTTGTCAAGGTCTATTAAAGAAATTATTAATTTTTGTGACGGATCAACTCATCTGAATGAAAAATTTTGGAAATTTAAGCAAGTTAGAAGTAAGACATTGTTGTGTTTTGGTGACGATCCAGTTGGTGAGGGTGTAAAATGTGAGGGTCATTTAAATTTCTATAATAGTTTGTCACGATCCAGTGAAGAATTGATGAAATTTGTGTGAAGATCCGGAGTAGGGTGTGAATATGAGGACCATTCAAAGGAAAACGTCCCAGACCAGATATTACAAAAACGGGTCAACTGCTCAGAATGAAACCAAGTTACAAGGAAGATAGTGTTATGTGTTGAGGACGGTCCAGGTTAGGATGTAAATTTGAGGGTCAATAAAATTACTTACGTATACCAGTTATAAATGGATGGAAATGAAACTTTGAAAATAGTTTGTCATGGTCAAATTAAGAACTGATCCAATTTTGGTGACGACCCGCAGTAGGGTGTGGATATAGGAACAATTTAAAATTTTTTTGACAGTTAATTAAATTATAAACTCAATTTGCGTTTTCTAAAGCGCTTAAACTTGTTGCAGCTAGGTTAAATACAAAACTACCGTGATATGCATAAACAATTTTTGCTTTCATTCACGGAATTGCGATGAACGGAAAATGTCTTTGTACAAGGTCGGCTCACATAGTGCGCAATGGTTATGAGTCTCCAAGTAAGCCTACCTCGTTATTACCATTGCAGCAATACTTCAAATTTCACTAACTCTTCTGTAGTTTTGAACTTGGTTTTCATATTTTTTACTTCATAATTTGTTTAGTACTATAGGTATTTTGGGTTTCTGTTTTTCGTTTTACTTTATACATTTTAACGGAGCTGAAAATGTCTGTTTCAAATCTGCATTCAAACTGACACTGAATTTCAAACTTTTTTCTCATATAATAATCAAGCATTAGTATAGCAAATCTCAATAAAGCATTAGCCCCTTTGTCGAATAACATTAATTGTTATCGATGTAGTAATAGGCCCAGGCCTACGGGTATAAGCAAATACGCGTTTACCGATGTGAAACGTCCCCACGTTTTTGAATAAAACGACAATCGAGATACCCTCAAGCAACACATTGAAATACAGTCGAGAACTATAACAAAAGACACAAAAACTGCAATTACCAAACTATTTAATCCAAGGGTTTGTGAATTTTAAATAGACAAGCGAGCATTAAGCCTGTAACAAAATGCCTTTAAATACATTCGATATATTTTTGGTCTCGCAGCGTAACAAGAAAATAAAAAAAATTTCTGTCTTCGATTATGAAGTGATAGGTCTATATATTTTAACGGACCTGGTCCTTGTCAGGATGACCAGGGGTTCGGTTACAGCTGTGAGCCCTAGACTTCAGCAAATAACAAATAAACTAAATAATAACGAACTCAAGATTTTCACTCTCCGTCAGTTGAACTCAATGCGTCCGATTCAGTTACAATAGTGATCACTCTACCTGATATAACCCCACAGTGAACTTTTTGGCTCCGCGCCAGCATTTCCTGATGAGTTAGAGCAATTTGAAATTTTCATGAGATTTGGCTAAAAAACTCACCTTCTGACAAGACAACTGCTGATATCTCTCTTGAAACTCAACAATTCTGGTACCGTTGGATAGAGAAGCTCCTCTTTCCAATGATATGCAACTCGATGATGTCCGGACTAGTGAGCGATATATAGGTAAAGTCATGACTTTGACATTTGAACTAAAATATCACAAAAGTCTCGATTTTCGGGAAATTCATACCTCAGTTGGACACTTCGCCCACATGATGCCCCTGAAGTTTCATTGTGGGCAAATGAAATATATTTGCTCTAGACTACATTTTGTGCCTAGGTCTTGATAGTTTCACTGAGTTTCCAGGAAATCTGCTGATTGATTCGATGAAACTGGCACCATAGTATAGTGAAAATCAGACCATTTTTCTGGGACTAAGGTTTCTCTGCTGATTTAGCATCACTAGGGTATAAATAAGAAATTGAGCGATAGAGAACGTCCAGAAAAAGGGCGGAACATATTTTTTTTTTTATTATTGGCTCATAACTTCACTTATATCCGATGAAAAGGGCAAATCTGGTGTCGAACTATACGTTTAGGGTCACTGAAGCCAATGAGACAGGTTTCGAAAAAGTAAAATGGCAGCCATATTGAAATTCAAGATGGCCGCCTTAAAAATAGTCAAAAAATGAATATTTCAGTATAATTCCACGCCTCCTCTATGGAAAAAGGTAAATCGAGTTGCATTGGAAAGAAACTCTTCTCCTCTATCTAACGGTACCAGAATTTCTCCAATACTCACCTCCACAATTCACTTAATCGAACATGATTTTTATCTCTTACAAATAGGATGACATTGATATGACATTAAAGATCAACCCTTCCAAAACAGAGGTTCTAATGATAAAGCCTTTCTCTCGCTCCAAACCAATTCCTAATTACCTCCATTCAGTTTGGTAATCATACAATGTATTGATCTTATTTTCTTCATTTGCTGTAAAGTAAAAGTGACAAACCTAGGTTTAACCAGCACTATAGAAATTTTTAAATCTATCTATCCTAACAAAAACATAATTATTATCATTAATAATATATTATTAATCTTACTATTATTTTTATTGTTATTATTGTTATTCATTTATTATTATTATTATTATTATTATTATTTTCTTCATTTACTGTAAAGTGCAAGTGACAAACCTTGTTTTAACGGCGCTATAGCAATTTCAAAATCTACCTCTCCTTCTGATATAATACATAAAAGTATTTTTAAAATGGTATTTGGTTGCCGCATAAGGTGGCGCTATCCACGTTTTAACCGTTGATCTTTTGAAACACTTTTGGATTCAACCAACCGCTTCAGTGTGTACAAAATATATAAGTGGATGATTTAATGCATTTTACACTAATTTAGTTTAAATAAATGTAAAATGCAATTAAAAAGTGTGTATAAGACATCCAGCCGTCACTTTACGACCTTTAACATTTCAACATATTCAATTGTAATTAAACTAACCTGATTAAAAAAAATAATTCATTCTCCAGCCGTGACGAAGACTATAGTCATTTCCTACCGGATGCACCAGTACACGTATGTTCTGACGGTAGTTCGACATACGCAGCATATTCTATATTTAAAAGTTCCTGCAATATTCACATCGAATTGTACCCATACGATAATCAAACATGCAACCTACGATTTGGGTCTTGGAATCATGACATATTTGAGCTCGACGTTAATCCACAGCTTCGTGTATTGGATCAAAAAGAATTCTTCAATTATAACGGAGTGTGGAATCTTGAGGATGTCGATGCATGGCGTGAAATTGAGGAATACAATACTGAATCCAACCCGTATGTGTATGCTGTCTTCTCTGTGCATCTAAAGCGACGTCACGAGTTTCAGTGGAGATTTATTTTTATTCCTTATTATTTCTGTTCTTACCTTACATGCTTAGTGTTCTTTATTCCTGTTGAGAGTGGTGAGAAACTCACGTATGGAATCACATCTGTACTAGCAATGATAATATTTCAGCAAATCATTGCGTTATCTCTGCCGCCGGTTGGAAACGAGTCATCTGTTTTTGGTAATTACTATGTTTAATAATCATTTTGAAAACGATCGAAAAATGTCGCAGACGGTTGTTTGGATAATGATGATGATGATGGTGATGATGTTGAATGTAATGGTAGGACAATGTTGACAATAATTAACTTCAAGGCATGTTATATAACTTTATTAACTTATTATATTAAATACATAAATAAACATCTTTTTAATTTGTGTATGAATCACTTTCACTTTTTAGGAAAGTACTTTAATGCGGTAATCGGTGTTGGAAGCATATCGATGTTTTTGGAAATTCTGATTTGTAATATATATAGGCGAGGGAGTGTGTATAAGGTATGCTTGAAACTTACAAACTACATGCGCACTAAAAAGGGCGCGTTATGTAAGTGTAGTAGACAAACAAAAGCGGATGAAACATGCAGCCCGGAAGATGGAACTGGTGTGGAAAAGAAAGAAGACTCCGAACAAATACAAGATGAAGAACAACAAGAAGAACAAGCACGCACAACAGCAGCAGTGGCATCAAATGACAGGGACAAAAATAAAAAGGAACAACAAGACAAACAAACACAAACAATAAATGAAACAAAACTACAAGCAATCTGTGATTATGTTGATTTCACACTTGGATTTCTGTTTTTTATATTGTTGCTGGTATTAACGATATATTTCAATGTGACATTATAAATGACACATAATTTGAAAATATCATTGCAATGTTTATTTGTTAATTCTCTATTCTTTCATGATTGAAAATGTCATGTCATTTTGCATTTATTATTATTTTGTTTTCTCTCTTCTTTATTATCCAAAATAAAATATATATATATTTTTTAACATTTACACAACGAATATTTGCATTTATTATGAGCATCATTGTGATTGTGATAAAGCTACATGGTGAATTATGATTAATTATGTAAATAACCCTCACGTATTAATGAAAATAAATGTTTATCTCTATTTGTGTTCAGATAAAAACAATTAAATATCAAAATCTAATACAATATCTAAACAGTGTATATTTGATATAGATACGATAGGATAGATCTTTATTGTCGAAACGGTATAATACACAATTATGAGGTATTAGTAAACATATTTGATGTATGTTTATTAAATATTTGCAAAAACAAAACAAAGCATTGTATAATATTTTAAATAACCAAGTGCCTACAGGTAATATCTATGATAGTGAATATTGTAACTACAAACAAATTATAACAAATTTGCATATCTAAAAAAGCATCGAAATACTGTCCTCCACCGATGATACGATCATCGCGCATGGTTTTTATAATATAGGATAATAGAAGTGTTTTTTAGTAGGTTAATAGCTTATACGCAGTGATTGTCTGATTGGTTCAAATACATAAAATACAATTACAACATGAACAAAACGAAAAAGAATAATGATCCCATAAAATACAACAATAAAAACATATCAAAAAACAGATGACGTCACGCAAGGGAAGAAAGAGAACGAATTGAACCAAGGATAATTAAATAAAGTTTCCATCTAAGTCATTTTGAACATTTAACTGAGGCAGCTCAGACATCATTATTCCAAATTAAATATTATTTGAAGATGATGAAATAGTACATTTTACACTGCATTCAAAAAATATTCTTTAACTTTGTGTTTATAGCTTAGTAGCGGTTCTGGCTTTAATGGAATCTGGGAGAGATTCCATTTTTTTTATTCCGTTACAATAAAAAATGCATTACCCTATAACATTTAGGAGAGGATTCACTAGATCTTATTTCATATTTATGAGCCATACTTAGTTTGACGAAAAGGGAATACATATGGAATGGAATTTCCGTATTGTTCTCCAACATGTCACCGGTTACCTTTCCCTAAAATACATCTCACAGCTTTATTCTGTGCTGTTTGTAAATTATTTTTAAGTTCCTTGGCAAGTCCATCAAACCATGAAGTAGATAGTCATGATGACTTTGGTTAAGAGCGTTACACAGAATTTTCTAGTCTGATTGTTTAAGCATTATATATTACGATAAAGAAATGTAAAATCTCGAGTTAATTTTGTTAATTGTGCTTTGCTTTAATGATGTTCCACTTAAAGTATTGTGAAGGAGACAACCAAGGTATTTGACATACGGTTTATGAACGACTGGATTGGATTGGATTGGATTTTTTCAGTGTAAACACCAAGGATAGCCACGAAAGTCTAGAAGAATTTCCAGTGGGGTCCTTCTGGTGGTGATTGGACAGTACACCGGGAGACAACCCCTACTCTTTTCCGAAGAGTGTACTGCGTTATTCAACGTGCACATGGGCCATAGATGCACACGGGACCAACGGCTTAAATGTCTAACTTGTATTTCAGCCCTTTAGCTGAAACACAAGGAGAGCCAGATCTCTACGGTTTAGCGTACACACAGTGGCTACCACTAGATTAGCCGACTGAGCTAAGCTCTCTCAGTCTGATTGAACATTATCTTTGTCATTGAAAGTCATTTATTTAAGTACTCACTTCAATAGCTTACGCAGTAGCTTACGCAGTATCTTAATAATAATAATTTTAATAGGCCTAAGTAATTTCTCTCCAGCTAAAATTAATACCGTGTAGCTTTTACCCTTCATCTTGCTGGTAATCATTTAGATGTTTGTATAATCACATACCGGTAGGCCTATCCGTAAATTAGTAGAAATTTAATTATTTTAATCTTTCTTTTATTGAAATTATAGCTTTTTCGATCTTTTTAAAATAGGGATTATAATTTTGTATTGATTTCTGTTTAAGATTTTGTTCCAGAATTAATTTTAAGAAGAAATTTAAAGAGTCAATTGTTTGAAGTTCCACAAAACCATTTAAATAATGTGAATTTTGATTATTTATAATTAATATTTTTTTTCTTCTATAGTATGTTATTTTTCTGATATATAATTATTGGTGGTTAGACCCACTGTTATCATCCTCTTATGACAAAGGTAACATACAATGTGATATAATTTTTCTGTTGTGGTTTTTATTCATAATCTTTATCATTTCAATTTATAAGTAGGGGGTAGTTCTATTATTAGGCGGAATATTAATTGAGTATCATTTTTTTGTTGTTTTCAATACGCTAATATTGGAATGATTGATTAATGAGAATACACTAATATTGGAGTGATTGATTATTAAGAATATTAAACATATTTTATATTGTATATTTTAAAATTCTGTCATGTTTTACTCCATTTTGTACTTAAGTTGTTACATTATTGTATTGGCATTATGGTCAATTGCAATGACTCTGAAATTTGAAATTGAATGACCAGCTAAACTGAAATGTTCGGCTACTGGATGAGCGGATTGCTACAAGCGGTCTTTAGACGGTCTTAACGGTTAGCCGGATATAATCGTGACGTCACTACTGGTCTATGATTATAGACAATTGCTATACCGCTGTCTAAACAGTTGGCCGTCTTTAAACTTTAAAGCCTACTCGAAGGAGGCTTAAAACGGTCTTAAATCATTTTCATCATGGCGTTCTGCTGATTAATTCAACAGTGCAAAAGACCTAGACCTAGATCGTCAAAGTCGGAGAATCGAACGACGAATACTCCGCACACTTCTCAGCGTCTGTAAAAATAGGTCTACGGCGTTTATTTACGTTCATTTCGATACATTTGCGTGTGTCGAGCACGCGCATGACGTCACCCTCAATCTTACGTTTCCAGGTAGTGCTTGTTTGCGTTTCAATACTGAAAGCGGTCTTAGGGAAGACTGTTTTATAGCAATGGTCTTAGAGGAATGACTTTAGAAAGACCGTCTCAGAGATAAAGCCGGCTTTATTCGAGGAGTTAAGACTACCATTTAAGACCGTTTTATAGCAATCCTCCCCAGGTGTTCATGCCCAGCGTAGCCTCAGCCATGCGATTTCTGGGCTTGCCTAATCATATTTACCCAGCCATAACTTCACGATGGAAACCGCTGTGAGATAGGACAGCGAGAGTGCCAAAAGTGTTCAGTACAGCCCATGCATTATACAAGCATCATACATTGATACATACACACATATACATACACACATATATAGGGTGATTCAGGTATTAGTCTAATACCTTCAAAATTTCAAATCTTGTCCAATTATGTTCGGCAATTATTTAAAAAGAAAAAAAAAACATCTAGAAAACTGCCAGAGACGGTTGTAATGATGATGATGATGATGATCGATGATTGTGTGCATATTATGGTAAGACGATGTTGGGGAATCTTGTTTTATAAGTGATAATCTTGATGCCATGGTTGTGAAAAGATTGGTAATGACCTATTCCTCACAAGCGTAATATTTACCTTATAATTATTGAACTTAAAAAAACTGGTAGTACAGTAATTGTTGCGTGCCATCTAGTAAAAATTATTCCATCAATGTGCAATAATAATATACAGAAAAAAAAAATCCCCTTCTTCCGACACAATACAATGGACAGTGGTATATGTCAGAATGCACATACCTCTGGGATCAATTTGACTAAAGTTACCAGATCAAAAGCTGGTAATTTTTGACGAGCTTCAATGTGTGTTTTCAGGGTCGGCTCATAATCACATTCTCTTTACAGGAAAGTACTTAAATGGGGTAATCAGTGTTAGAAGCATGTCGCTGTTGGTTGAAATTGTGCTTTAATAATAACATATATGAGCAAGGGAGTGTGTACAGGTATTGTGTGCTCATTATAAACTGGTTTCGCAAATACTTTGTAAGTGAAATGCCGAAGACACTAGATATATATTAACGATATATTTTAATCCACAAAAATAAAAGGGTACATAAATTGAAAATATCATTCGTATGCTCATCTGGTAATTCTCTATTCTTCCACGATTGCAAATTTCGTGTGACCTTTGCATCTATTATGGTACGAGCATCACTGTGATTCTAATAAAGCTACTGTACATGGTGAGTTGTGATAATTTATGTATATAACCTCCTCGTGTTAAAGATAAGAATTGAATATAATATGTTTGTGTTAAGCCCCAACCATCGATACCAGTGGCGGATTCAAGAAGGGGGGGGGGGGGTGGGTGAGGNNNGGGGGGGGTGGGTGAGAGTCGGCTTTCTCCTCTCTCCCCCCGGCCCCTAAATTTTTCCAAATAAAAAAATTAAATTGGAGATAAAAGAAAATTCTACTCAAATTGTAAGTCTAAGAGTACCATTTCCGGCAATCTGGAGGTGCCATAATCATAAATTTTCTTGCCTCAGCACCAACCATGGTGGGGCTGAGGTAGTATAGATCTTCTATCTGTGAAAGTCCCTCTTTGGGCCCCCTTTATTTTCAATTCCTGAATCCGCCATAAAACGTTATTGTCAAAACGGTATAATACACAGATATGAAGTATTAGTAAAAATGGATAAAACATGCTCTTTTTTAATTGCACAAAAATTTTATAATGTAATGTTGTAAATCATTAATTACCTAATGGTAATCTAATCACTAAAATCTTTCAGCATTGCAGTGAATAAATGTGAGATACGAAGTAGGATTGGGTATGCATTCTTATATGGTTACATACAAGTTCATCTGTTAAGCTATCTGTTATACAGTTGGGCAAAAATAATAACAATAACAACAATAACAATAACAATAATAATAATAATAATAATAATAATAATAATAATAATAATAATGATAATAATAATAATAATAATGTTATAGTTATATAGCGCATGTTGCACATTGCCCCTATGCGCTTTAAACAGAAATAATATAGGCCAACCGAGAAAATACAAGTAACAATAAAATAATAACAATAAATTAGCTTTGAATTGGAATTCAGTATGTGTAATAGAGGGGCGTATAACAAAGACTGCTCAGACCACTGACTTGTATAAAGATAATATCTCTATTATTGCGAAATTTCCGGTCGAAATGCTTTGTGGGAGGACGGAGTTCATAGAAAGTAATTTTACTTCATCCGAGCTGCGGCGCTGTATCGTTATGATCAAGGCGCCAATCTGAGTCGTTTGTTTTCTTAGTTCCTCCATTCTGTCAAATATTATGTCACTCGAGGGAAGGCGGACGTTACATCAATTTTAATGCAAACTACGCGAAGAGCTCATTCATAAAAAAAAAAGAAGCTATGCTTGTATTATACTGTGCTGCTGCGAAGAGCATGCAGCATTCAATTAAATTGTTCATAACCACCTGTGTAATATGTAATATTATTCATGAACCTGATTACAACAGCATGACAAATGTTTCGCCCACCAACGTACGCATAACAACAGTTCATTTCATTTATTTGGATTTGACCACAAATTCATCTAGTAATCGATTGTAAAACAGCGTTTACCATGTCGTCTATATATGTTATCCTGCATAAATAATATAAATAAATACAATCAAATAAAATAAATAATATAATAAATGAATAAAATAATGAATGAATGAATGAATGAATGTAATGAATGAATGAATGAATAAATGAATGAAAGAATGAAAGAATGAATGAATGAATGAATGAATGAATGAATGAATGAACGAAGGAACGAACGGAAAAACGAAGGAACGAACGAAGGAACAAATGGATAGATAAATGAATGAATGAATGAATGAATGAATGAATGAATGAATGAATGAATGAATGAATGAAAGGAGTTGATTAGCTCAGTAGTTAAGATGCTTGCCTTCTAATCCAAATGTCCTGGGTTCAATCCCTGTTATAGCAGGAATGTTTCTCACGACTGAAAACAACTCCACTCACAAAGCCTTCTAAGAGATTTCGATGGGTAAAAGCATCACATTATTTCATTTATTTAAAGAGGGCCCCTTGACTTATTCTGTCAACTTTTCAGTTGCTTGATTGTGGATATTACAAAAGTAGAAAATGTTATCCAAAGTTTCAATACCTGAGACATGACTGTCATTATTGTTATTTTATTTTTATGTATCGGCATTTCTTGTGTGTTTATTTATACTGTATTTTCTTTATATTTTTGCTATGGTTATTATAGATAAGAAAACCGCTTTACTAGTTAGTAGTGATTCATATGCATATTGCTATTGTATACATTTTGAACGTTACTGTGCACACAATGACGTGACCGTAGCCTACTTATCACCGATCAGTGCTCGACCTCAATTGTAATAAAAATCATGATTGTAGTAAAAGGCCTTTTATATTTGAATTGGTAGTGTAACTGGAATATCCAGAGATTTTGGTGAAGTGGAAACTACTAAATGTTTGTATGCCACGTTTATAGTTGTAAATCCTGAAACTTTCGGTATCGACTAGATACGCAAATTCGCAATGATTAGTTTGTTTTCAACGTGTTTAATAATGGCAGTGACAGTTATGTCAGGTAATACATTGTGCATTTTATTCATTGTTAAAAGTGGTGTTTTCAATGCTTCCACTGATGTAGTTAATAATATTAATACAAACCATATTATTTTAGCTGTATCAGGGGTCGTTTTTTTTCCCGTACTAATAATAGTGCAGTATGCCGGAGCGGAACCTAGTTTGTTTGCTAGTGGATGGAGGGGGGGGGGGGGGCGGGGGGGGGGGGGGGGGGGGGGGGTAAAGGCTTCAAACTATCTTAGATGGTTACTTTCAAAGTAACACCACTGCGGGAAATGGTCTCTTACTGACGAGGTATGGTTGATACTATTATTTTCAAATGTCTACAATATACCGTGTTTACTAGGCTAACATTTTTGATAAATAAATCTTTGGTAAATAAATTAATTCTCCCACCCCTTTAAATCCGCCACTTGTAATGATATAGAAAGTTTAAATTAATTGACAGCAAATAAATTTTCATGAAATATGATTAGTTTTTGGTTATGCTATTGTTAATGTTTGCGACTGTGTTTTAAAGCTATGCTGCTGCATTACTGTACAGAAGATATCTAGTAGGATTACACATGTACAAGTATGTCAATATCAACATCAATCGTACATGTTACATGTTTTGATTGGTTCATAGTTGCCGGTTGCAGTCCAGCTTTAATCACTTCTTTTACTAAAATGCAGACGACATTGACTTGACATATGCAAGCAGCGTATACTTAGGATTTATACGTATTATAAGACTTCAATGAACAAATCTAAAAATATACTTATTTTTTATGTGCGTGACGTTTTCGTATTTTAGCTATTGTTTGGGGCGTTAATGTATTATTACTTGACAATGACGTCTTTCAAAACATTATTTGCTGGGCTTGTATTGACTAGGAAAGAAGGTCTGATAACTTCATTTCTCTGTCTTCCACAACAATTGTGAATTCACCACTCTCCAAGACATCGGTGCTCCAAGAAGAGTCTTAAGTATTAAAAAAGAATTGAGTGTACATTATACAATTATCAAAACTTACGTCACGCATGCGCTTGATAAATCCCTGCTATTCACCAAGGAATGATATTGTTACACTACCTATTTCGTTTCTTTCATAGTTCACGGTGTCACCGTCCTAACAAATAACGAAACCCTTATAGCTGAAGAAATTTTAAACAGTCTTGGACCACGGTCAATTAGACCGGTACTCAACTCTTCAACAGTAGTGAAAGTGGCGATGTCTTTTGTGTTAACTCAAATAATTGAGCTGGTAAGTTTATAAAAAAACAAAACAAAACAACACAAAACTCCGGGAATATTTACCAACCAATTCCATTACCAAAGTTCGTTCAACTGACCAAGTAAACGGGATTAAAACTGATAACAAGACTACTAGCGTTAAAAGACTGTAATCTTTTAGACGAACCATTGTATTTATCTTTAGTCCTCCACTACTTTTATTTAAACCGTCATGTCTGATATAATACCGTAGTAATTCCCCAGAGCGAAATTCATTCTATTCAAATTTAAAATCAACTATAGTGAGAAATTCAACAAAAAACAATGTTGTTTTCTTACTGAGTCTACAAAACGAAGCCTAGCGTTTTTGGCATGACCAGAGAAAGGGGCTCACGGTCCAGCGTAATTGCCTAAAATGCGTTTCATCATAACAAAAAAAACCCCAAAAAACTGGCATTCAGTTAATCTGTCGGTGTCCTGAAATGTCTCCCTAATACCTCCGCATATTCATCACTCTAAAATGCCTAGGTAATTTTAACAGGAAACGTCAGTTTCTAAAAAAAAAAAAAAAAAAAAAAAAAAAAAAGATCTGTTCAACTCAAATTTCTGCCTGTGATTCCTTGACCACTTCGTCACATTAAAAAAAAAAAAATAGCGTTGTTAAAATCATCCACCGGAAAGCATTCAAACTAAACATAAATCCGTTAACTCACTGCGCCCGACGGTCGTCTGTCGACGCAAATTTATGAAGAACGCAAAGCGACGACACAGGTGCTGCAACGGGTCGTTTTTCAATAATTATCTGGTCGTTCATAATACCATCGACAATCAACTATGGTCTGGCACTCACAGGAAGAGGGGCGTCCAATGCCATAGACAGCTATTGGGATAATTACAGTCCCACACAATTTTTCTAATGGGTCCACAAAGAATAGGTTCACATTTTTAAATGGGTCCAAATTATTTAATTTTATGCAAAATTGAGTCTAGAGATCTCATATTTAGCCTAAAATTGGTAATTTTCTTAGGAAATGGGTCCAGATTTTCATTATTTTCGCGTAAAATAAGTCAAATTTTAAGAAAATGTGATCACATTATTTGAATTTACGTGTAAAGTAGGTCCACCCTGATATTGTCCCGGCTGTTGAAAATTCTGGCTACGCATTGGTGTCGTCGTGCGACGGTCACACTACCGTCGTACACGCATTGAGTGTCCGGCTTTAAATGTCGATCAATAGTAATTTTACTATTTTACAATTCAAATTTGAAGTAGAGGCTAATTTGAATGTCACCCACAATTTTTCAAAACATACGTTTTAAATTTTGATCATCCTATATGGCTAAACTTTTTCTAAGAAAGTAAATTAAATATCATTGTCAAATATTAATGAAATACCTTTACATCAGTCATGTTATTAGAATAATGTTATTAATTTCAGAATGATATTCTACAGGAACTGAAAGTCGCTGGCTGGTTTACACTGGTAAGGGTAGCCGATATATAAATCACAAATTTTATACTAATCTCACTTCTAATGATTCAATGAATTATCGAATACATATATGGTTAATACAGAATAATCCATTTGACTATCTCCCAGAATGTACAGTTAAAAACGCTAAGCCCGGATTATCTATTCAAGTTGGAATCACACATTGTATCAGTTGACCACGATGCAAAGCCACTGAATCTAGGCTGATTGTTCTTAGAACTTGTTACTTCTAATAATGGAATAGCATTGCTGGCTGATGAATCAGAAGTGCTAATCCGTCCTTTGACAGTTTGGTGGTCCAATTCCTAATAACATGGCAGCCACATAGTCGCCGTCATTTGAACTGTTGTAGTTTAACGTCTTACCCATATTTTTTTTGCTCTAGAAGTGAAAGTAATTGTTTAAAAAGTAGATAACTGGACATAAATGAAAAACCTAATTCTGACTAATAATTATATCCATATTTCTAATGTTATTTTTAAAGGATTGGACGGACGAACGCATAAGCTGGAATGCATCTGACTACGGTGTCGATTGTGTTCTTATTCCCGTAGACGAAATTTGGAAACCTGATATAATACTTGACAACAAGTGAGTGCGGATAATCTATTATCAGTATTTATTAAATCTTCAATAAAAATACACATTCTTTTAGTATTATTGCACAGTTTTGAACATCAAGTTTGATTTACAGTTTAAATACGGTCTAATCAGATCGTCACCGACACCACGAAGAAACACAAATTTAAAAAGTCATATTTTCTTCTGCTTTTGACATTGTGACTATGTACAACTACACTATCTAGTCAATTAAACTAATTAGCCCTAACAAACAAAAAGGGAAAAATGAAAAACAGACACAAACTTTCAGTGTGTCATCAGAAGACGCGTTTGCCGCGTTGCAATCGTTGTGATTAGATAGATAAAGTCTAGCTGGGGTAGAGTTAGATGCAAAAATTAGATTCTAACTTTCTTAGGCATAGCGATACCCTTCTTGCAGTACAAATTTGAACAGGCCTAAACGCATGCATCAATATTAGTAAAAACATATTAGTTTAAGTAGTATAAACCTAGTTTGTATAGGCCTATAATCACCCGTGAGTACAATGGTAAAACATAGGCTACGGTTTGTGTCTGACAACGGAGCGCGTACAGTGCGTAATGAGACTTTCGTTTTCACGAAGACACAAACTTTGCTGTATGTGTAAAAACACCTATGCTGGGTTTATATTTATCGTGTTCACGAACAGACACTTTCCACGATACTTAACAGGTTCATTCAAGAATAATTTAACGTTTGAATTGATTAATGCTTTATTTTGAAACATAATTCAAAACATATTTTGATATCTTGATAGTGAAATTTTTGCGGAGTAGCAGTCATTTCAAAACGCGTTTTTCTCAAAAAAACGTTAACTTGGTCGAAATGGAAGTTTGTGTCTTCTTAAAAATGGTGACGATATACACAGTACATGTTTCCGGAGAGTACTTATTGTCGTCAAATTAGCTTAGCACTAAGTTACACTACTTACAAATCACTATTTACAAATCATAAACCTCAACTTAATACCAGTTTTATTTGTGGGTGGAGAAAGACAAAGGTAGATAAAGCCCTTTGCTAAGGACACAGTGAAATTAACAATGCGAGACCGCGAAAGGTCAGAATCAACCAAAACCACTAATTGTGCTGACAGTTTTGACAATACTCTACATCTTTTGGAGAGTCAAACCAAAGAGTATAAAACTGCAAGAGGTCCGACTGCCGAGGATTCTTTGGAACACAATCCTATTTCAAAAGTACTACCGTACTACCCCAAAAGAGGCGTGGCCTTTAAAATAACGTAAAGTGCGTTCATATCGAGCGCGTGCTGCGCGTCTATAGAATGTATGCTGGAATTCGAAACGCAGCACGCGTTCAATACGGACGCTTTTTACGTTCTTATGAAGGAAACGCCCCTTCGTCGTGGGAGTACTTTTTAAACGTTCCATTGCCTGTATACAGAATAAGGGCAGTCGGACCTCTTGCAGTTTTATACTCTTTGATACAAGTAAGAACTCTACATCTTTTGGAGAGTCAAACATGATTCACTAGGAAAACCAAACTTTTTTTAAACGATGAAATTCGCATTAAAGGTAATAATCTAATTTACACAAGAGTCCGAATAGTTTTTAGAGTTTGGAGTAAAACAAGTTTTGAAAATTCTAAGCGTTATAGGCCTATCCAAATTAAAAGAAAATGGAAAGGACCTAATTTACTAAAGACACACATACAAGAAATCTGTCCCGGTGTATCATTTAAATAATCATTCTTTGAAGCCCAGTCGACCAAACGCACGGTATTGTCGTATTTAACAGAATATTCTAAAGCATAATATTGAATACTACTACGTCTTTAACTATAATCTTAGAAAGACCTTTGGAAATGAAAGTCAAATTAACTTTTAAATAAAGAAGAACATGAGCCAATAATAAATTTGTTTATAACAATATTAAAGTAGGTAAGATAGGCATACTGGTAAAGAATATGGTAAAAAATGGATTATACAATATATGCTAAACTATATGTAATGGATGTAAGCATTCCTTATTCTTCACGTATATAATTATTTTAGTGATTTACATGGTCAGTTTATAATATTTTTATTTCTTTATTTAGTGAGCATATACGCGTTTGTACCAGCCAAAATCACTAAGTGGTATTTACGTTCCACTACCTATACTATATACTCTTCTGCTCCTATCACTGTATTGTATTAAAGTAAATTGAACAGTGAACTCTCACATGTGTTGCTTTTTTAGCGTGACGAGTCCTCGTCCAATATTTTGTGTCATGACTCGTGTTTTTCTTTTTCTCTTTTGTGGGGATAACCAAACCTTTATTTTCCATTATTTCTTTTTCAATAATTTTCTGTTTTATACTTATCTATATTATCTATATTCCCTTAAGTGAATAAATATGAAACTCATTGAGTATCCTCATATTTACAAAAGTTACATTTTTCATTTTTTGGCCCCTTTGACAGTTTCACAATGCAGAATTCGCTCACTTAATCATGATACAAGTTATGAATATCATCTATTTGCAATTAAATTTTTTGTTTGTTTGTTTTTTTCTTTTTTGTTTTGTTTTTTAACATAAAATCTGCCGATAAAGTACCGACGTTTAATCTGTACTAACTTTTATGGACATACTCCATCATGAATTATATACGTCACATTAGGTATTATTTACAATTGTTTTAAAATTTCTGTTTAAATAAAATTACGCCCCTTGTGTTCATGCTTCGTGTTATTGTAAAATTATTTGTTACGATGTTTGAATGGGCATAAATAGGAACTCAAAATATGCAAATAATGGTAAGACATATAAAAGAAATAAAAGAATGGTGCTCCGATATATTTCTTCCAGAACTTTACACGCGTCTAGACGGTAAATCGTCACAAAAAGTTTTGTCCTTAATAAAATTATTAATCCATACTCCTTCCCACTCTTTGTATAGTGTTGACGAAGAATACAACCAATTCCTACCGGATGCACCAGTGAAGGTATGCTCTGACGGAAGGGCAACATACACAGCATACTCTATATTTCAAAGTTCATGCAATATCAACATCCAATTATTCCCATACGATTATCAATCATGCAAGCTGCGATTTTCTTCTTGGATTCATGACGAGTCGGAAATCGATATCCAACCACTGCTCCGTTTTTTGGATCAAGAAGATCAGTTCAAAGACAATGGAGTTTGGACACTTCAGCATGTAGATGCAACAAGCATTGTGGAAAATTACAAACCAAGTAACAAACCGTTTGTTTATGCTGTCTTCTCTATTCATCTCTTACGACGCCACGAGTTTTATTTACTATTTATTTTGATACCTTACTTTTTCTGCTCCGTTCTCATCTGTTTGATGTTCTTTGTTCCGTTTGATAGCGGTGAGAAACTATCGTACGGAATAACAGCTGTGTTAGGAATGATTGTTTTTCAAGAAATCATTGCGTCTGCTTTGCCACCAGTTGGGAACCATTCCTCTGTTGTAGGTAAGTATAGGCCTAAATATTATCTAATCATTTTTTCAATCCTCATTTGTATCACTGTTGAAAGTCTATGGTAGACTATAACAACAGGTCAACGTCAATGAAACATCACAACATGTCAACATCAATGAAACAAAACTGCAGTAATTTTTTTGATATTGTATTCTAAAATATTAAAAATAATTTTCTCTTTCTAGGAAAATACTTCACTTCAGTAATATGTATTGGAATCGTATCAGTGTTTGTGGAAATTGTAGCATATAATATATATATGCAAGGAAATTTATACAAGGCATGCGTGTATGTATTACGCTATTATGAAATTAAAAGGAAACCGGGACCAAACAACAACTATCAGATGGGGAATATTGGAGAATCTGAAACAGAGCAAGATAGTAAAGAAAGAGAGGAAGAAGCCGCCGAACACACAAAGAAATTACAAGCTTATTGTACATTTTTTGATTTGTGCTTCGGATTAATGTGTCTTTTAATGATATTCGCATTAATGTTATGGTTTGTAATAAAAATTTAAAATTTCTTGACTTTTATTTACGTACCTGAAACAGTATTTTTGCTACATGGTGAGTTGTAAGAATTCAGGAAAATGGAAAAAGTATGGATTTTACAATATAAACAGGTAATAGGCCTAAATTATAAGACAGTAGAAAGATTGAGTACTACTATGTCTATGTAAGGTTGAATTTAAGGTATGAGACAAACTCATGTTACTGTAACTAAAAAAAAAGACCTGACTGACTTAAAAACATTACGAATAGTATTGGTATCATATCATTTTGATATCAGAAATAATAAGCGATTATAATACTGTACAATTCGTAAATATATAAGCCCAAAAGCAAAATATTAGATTAATTGGTTCAGACTAAGAAGCTTGCTAAGTTATGAAATTATTAGTCTCTGTTTGTGATATAATTCTTAATTGAAATTGGTTAAGATCACGTGTAAGTGAAAAACAAAAGTATTATTTACTAGTATATAGTGATTATTGGATCCAGTGTCTAAACAAACAAGTCTTTCAATCCCAGTTAAGGACCGTAATGCATATAACTGTTTGAACAATGTGATACTGACTAAAGAGAATAAATTCATATTTTATGAGTCTTTTTTCTGTATTTGTTGACTGATGCTTCATCGGAGTTACGTATCTAAATAAAATATTAAACAAAACTTATACAAAAGACAACGAAAAAACAATTTCCATTACAATCCTTGAAAAACGCTGGCGCCTCTTCGGTCAAATCCGCAGACTTGATGAGCACACACCAACCAATATCGCCATGAAGCTTTACTTTTCTACTCAGCAACCGCAGTTCACAGGAAGACCCAAAGCGACTCTACTCTTAACCCTTAAATCAGATTTCAAATCACGTATCAATAACAAACACAATCTAAAATTTCAATCAAATCCCTTACAAAAAGTTATGTTGGAAAGATCTCATATACAACCTTACCAAAGCAACCCAGGCGGAAAAGTCAGACGACTATTCGAGGTAGAAAGAATACAAGTAAATACGCAATTATAACTCGATAATTATTATCGCTTGATAATAATTTTAGTTTTGATAAACACCTTTTTCAGATGATGACATTTTTGGAGAAACATATCGTTGTGATGGAATTAGAACACAAAACTTTTCGATTAAGCTTTCGATTCCCTAATGAGTTACGAGGTAAATATTAACTCCTTTGGATGTACTCATTTGACACATTTTTGGGAACTTAAAGCCCCATTACCGGCAAGATTTCAGTTGTTAAGAAAAATCTGATTTTTATATATGTTATAAAGATTTATATATGTAATACGAAATTGCTAATTTGACTGAATTTAGACATTCCTAAAAATGTAAAATAAGACTGAAATTTAATTTTCTTTTTTTGGGTTCCACACAAAAAAAATAAAGGCGGATGGATTTTTCATGTTTGGTTTTGCGATAGGTCTGCAAATAAATATAGTAGGCGCCGAAAACATTAGCCTATCCAACACTGCTAAGCTAGGCCTAGCCTTACCTCGATTTAGGTTCTGTTATCACACATACAAACGGCAGACATGATATTTTCCGTTGCTAGTATTGACATTTGTGAAATAATATAATAATTATTTCATAGGAATTGTCACATAGTGATGATTATTATTATTATATAGTGATGATTATTATTATTATATAGTGATGATTATTATTATTATTATTATTATTATTATTATTATTATTATTATTTTTATTATTATCATCGTCATTATATGGAAAGACTGTATATGTTGACCTAAAGGAGATGAAGCTCATACTTTTCATATACACTTTGTGTCTTACCTGGATATCTTGTATGCTAATTTTAATTATGCATATGCAAATTAATTATGCTAATTTTGGATGATTGCGAGGGGTGGACGGTGTAGAGGTCAGTTGAGGAAGATTGGCTGAGCGGGAGATAGC
Source organism: Anneissia japonica (assembly GCF_011630105.1). Classification (NCBI taxonomy): domain Eukaryota; kingdom Metazoa; phylum Echinodermata; class Crinoidea; order Comatulida; family Comatulidae; genus Anneissia; species Anneissia japonica. Next base: position 1,226,668 of record NW_022727062.1, read on the forward strand.
TCAAGGGAGGCCAATGATTTGTATGGCCAAAAATAGGCCTAAAGGATTGGAATTATCCTTGTTTTGCGAAGTATCCTGCAGTATGTGGCTAAGTGTGTAGCCTGGAATATGCTTGATATATGCAAGAAAACTGTGGTGGAATTGAGCCACCCAAGTTTTATGAAAAATATTACAGGAAACTGTGGTGGAATTGAGACGCCCGAGTTTTATGGATAATACTGCCGAGAAAACTGTGGTGGAATTGAGACGCCCGAGTTTTACGGATACTGTGCTACAAGAAACTGTTGTAGGAAAGCTGGGGGAATTGAGCCGCCCAAGGTGATTTGTTGCTACGGTAGATCCGAGCAGACGTAACGTGCCGTGAGAACATTTTGTTTATAAACAGGAACATTTCCGTTCGATATTTGTATAATGATTCTGTGTTAATTTTATATTATACCTTTACTTTTCATTTTTATCAAAGTCGGAAGATTCGACGATTAAATAGATAATCTGGTGTGAATTGCAACAAGTTGTACTCAGTCATTTCATTGGTTGAAAACCACAAACAGAGCTTGTGACAGCATCTCGTTTAAAAGCTAAATGTAAAAGATATGTTGCTTGGAAAAGAGATTCAGATGCAGAATTTGTTGATGCCTTCTCCCAAAGATGGAGTAATTTTACAGCTTATATTTTCCCTCCTTTTAGCCTAATTGCAAGAGCCATACAGAAGGTAAGGACAGAGGAGGCAAAGGCAGTGCTAGTTGTGCCATTATGGCCAACCCAACCATGGTTTACGATATTTGTGGACCTATTGATAGACAATCCCATAATCCTACCAAAGATGAACTCATTGCTAACACTGGAGTACGACAAGAAAAGATTACATCCGTTGCGCAAGAAGCTGGTATTGATAGCTGCAAAATTATCAGGGAAATGTACAGAGAGAGAAATATTTCTCAAAGGACTACCAATTTACTCCTCCAATCGTGGAAACTGGAACCCACAAACATTATTCAGTATCTGTCTCTTATACACATCTAGATAGCTCAAGGGAGGCCACAAATAACCAATTTCATTAGAGAGGGTGCACTTTATTGACAGTATAAAGTATACATAAAAGCGAGAGTATTCCAGCGGATACGATTTACAACCTCTGACTTTGCCTAGTAACGAAGAATTTGTCGAGAAAATGGTAATCTCCTATGAGAAATAGTCTGTATTTCTAATTTTGTTTTATTCTTTTGCGTAAAACTAAAATATATGCCAATATATTTCAATTGTTTATAATAAATAGAGTAATGCATAGGCCTATATGCATTTTTTCTAATAAAAAAAATGTGAAATTTTGCCGGGAACAAATATGATATCACGCAAGAAAAAACACAAAGCTACCAAAAGATTATATAAAGCAATATTATCAACTAACACGCCATTATCACTCCCTATCAGTTGACTACGGTACCTCTGAAATTTATAGTAAAAAAAGTTAGTCAAGACTGTACAGGTCCGGGACCAGGGCGCACCCACCACCCCCCCCCCCCCCCCTTCTTTCCCCCTCTTTCTTAATTGTTTGTGTAAGACTATACAATGCCTTGAGGGGATCGCCACTCCTCTAAGCAGGTCTGTTTTCCTATCCTCCAGTATCCGTTTTACTCCTGGCTAGATAGAGACACGCAACCACGACGTTCTAAGTCTGAGCTTTAACCGCTGCGCCAAACGAAACCACTGCGCCAAACGCAAGAAACATAATTTATCATACTACCATTTTTAATAGAAATTGTAACTATAAATACTTTATATTACGGTACCTTGTATCTATTTATAGCGTATTGAAGGCTTCTGCATAACTTAGCATACAGCTATGTTGGTGTTGGAGTACAATGAACGACATAGTTTGAATACGCGGGATTTGTCGGCCTGTTTTCACTGAGATATTCCTTATCTGCGGATACCCCAAATGTAATGTAATGTACGGTAATCCCCCTCCACAGTCAAACACAAATCTTCGGACCAAATGTATATAAATTGTTAAAAATAATGTTTTAGGACGTATCAGCTTAAAATGGATCAAAATCTCGTTAGGCAGCAGACGGCTAGGCACTAGCGCTTCACCCTTGGACCCCCTGTCGGTCAAATTAACCTTTTCCACCTACACGTGAACAGTCCTTTCACCACCACAACCCGACACCAACAAACTAAGACCATACTATACGTGTGTTACGAAATGTATAAATGTTCATATTTATGAACTGCGTTCCGAATTAGTGTCTATGGAGGCTCATTCTATTTATATATTATTTCACAATACACAGTTTACAACAACAGAAGTTAATGATCTATAGGGCCTATCTACAGAATACAGTTTTAGCGCATAGGGAGCATCAAAGAAAAAATAATTATAATTAACAAAATAAAAACTAACTCCCTGCTAGAAATGATGATGTTTAATTTCTGTAAAATAATAATAAGTTTGTGTTTGAATATATGTTTATCTATTTGTTGTAGACTGCGACCTATATTATTTCATGCACTTAATGATGATTCATTATAACACACGTAAATGCATTATTGGGTTGATTTTATTATCACGTGACACTGGGTATTTACATCATTTAATAGCAAATTATTTCCCTTTTGACTTGCATCATTCAATTTAGTTCCACTTCTATTCATTATTGTTCTATTATTTGTGTTATATACCACACCCAAATAGATCCTTGTCGTTTGATCGGTGGATTTCGTATCACCTGACATTGGTTATTTAACTCTCTTTAATCATCATGGAAATTTACTTCCAACGTTCATTTTTACTCTCATCCATACATATTCGGTCATTCGTTTCGCTCCATTCCACGGATACGATACGATATAACTTCATCCTAATACAATCTTTTGATTGGTAAAAAAAAATGTAGATTTTTTCATAATATATCAAATGACAAGGATCTATTTAGGTGTGTTATACAACAAATAATGAATATTTTTTATAAGCGCAATAGAAAGCATATTTCCATTCGTTGAAAGATTGACTGGTCCATTCAACTCGGCTCCGCCTATTTGAATGGAACAGTCAATCTTCAAAATCATGAACATATTATTCTTATCATTGCATTCATAAACATTAATTATTTGTATATTATTGGATGCCTTTACCTAATATAATGTTTTCATCGTAGAAATAACTACTCTGTTCGGATGACATGCTCTCAAAAACATTCATTATTTGTATACTTTTATATGCATTTATACCAACAATGGAATCAAAACATCGACAGCCAATACCAACGCACTTACATCCAGTTACAGCCAGCACCAAAAGTAACTATATACAATGGCCATTTTTTAAATGAGATATATAATGTTATATTGAATTATAGTGTTAAAATAACTAACATATTCACAAAACAATTATAGGAACGCGGGATCTGTATTAAACAATATCTGTGCAGCTTTACACCCAAAGGCTTAAAAAAGTTTATAACAATATCCGTTTCTTAGTCATCAACATCATCTCCATCAACATCTTCATAATATCATCATTATCATCATTACCATCATTATCCTTATCATTATCCTTATCATTATCATCATCATTCTCATCATCATCAACAACGCTATCAGGCCCTATACGTGCGTGTCATACAAACAAACGTGTTATAAAACAAACGCATGCACGTATATTTATTAGTACACTGTCGTTTTGTGGGACCTATGCAACAATATCCAAAAGGCGGTTGATGGTTGATTATTTAAATACCGGACTTCTCTAGCGTTGTGAATAGAGTTATACTTAAAAGGGCTACAGTTCAGATTACTATAAAGAACCAGAACATGAGTATTAATAACAAAGCAAAATATAAAATTCCAAAGTAGAAATCAAAAATGGCACAATAATGTTGTAAATTTAAGGTGTGCTTTTCGTCCGCCGTTGTTGCCATGGAATTTTGGGATTCTTCTGTCTGCGCTGTGCAGTGGTTGTCGTTTTCCGCCTTCGAATTGAATGCCGATTTAGAACGACACCACTTTAGTAAATACATGCTAGCTTTATATACATTACCTTGCATGTATACGTTATTAACCAAAATTTCAATAAAAACTGATATGATCCCAAGGCAGATAACTGTGGTGAAGTACTTTCCTGGAAAGAAAAAAAAACCAAAGAAATAATGTTAAACAAAAACATTCAAAACAAAAATAGCAGCCTTATAAAAAGTATAATTTATAGAGTTAGCTAGTATTTTCATATGTTATATATAACATATTTCCATATGTTATATATGTCCTTTATTCGAACACTGTATTTACCTTTCTTTGATGGTTTATGTATATACATATAAATGAGATATATATATATATATATATATACATATATATACACACATATATATATATACATATGTATATATACATATGTATATACATATATGTGTGTATATATATGTATATATATATATATATATATATATA
>NW_022727062.1:1231723-1233501 GCF_011630105.1 Anneissia japonica
GCCTTCTGTTCCCCCGTTATTTATTTATTCACTTACTCATTTTTTATGGTAATTTTGTTGTTTTTATGACATAATTGTAATTTTAACTTTTTTGCCTGAATTTTGTATATTGAATATTGAATAAAAAATCCATGAATGAATATATATATACAATATCTTAAACGTTAAAGAAGAGGAATCTGCGGAGTGTCACTCAAGATTAACAAAATGGCAATCAGAACAAGTCTAGGAATACGCGTCTGTCCTACAAACACACGTTTTTACGTATATTTACGGTAAGGTTAGGACCTTACCAACAATATTAAAGTGACTGGGTATTGTGGAACAGTCAGTTATATGGCAAATAAAATATTCATACTCACCAACAATGGTAGATTCATTGCCAACAGGGGGTAACGAAAACGCTATGATTTCTTGAAAGACGATCATTCCTAATACAGCTGTTATTCCGTACGATAATTTCTCACCACTCTCCATAGGAATAAAGAACATCAAGCAGATGAGAAAGGAACAGAAAAAGTATGGAATCAAAACAAATAGTAACTGAAACTCGTGACGTCTCATGAGGTAAAAGGTAAAGACGGCGTACACAAACGAGTTAGCGCCTGTCTTGTATTTCTCCACCTCTCGATTTCCATCCACACCAATTAGCTCCCAGATCCCGTTATCATCAAACTGTTCCGCTTGATCCAGAGAACGCAATTTTGGGTGAACATCTAGTTCAAGCATATTGTGAACCCAAGAAGAAAATCGTAGACGGCATGTTTGATTGTCGTATGGGTATAATTCGATGTTAATATGACAGGAGCTTCGAAAAATAGAATACGCTGCGTATTTTGCATTTCCGTCTGAGCATACCTCCACTGGTGTATTTGGTAAAAACTGATTGTATTCCTCGTCAATACTAGTGAAAGAAGTTGAAAACACCACTTTACTTTACTAAAATAATTTGATTGAATAATGAAATAAAGTTACATATTTGTAACATATTCCTTAAAGTATACATAAATCTTCAAAGGCATATATAATTCAAACAACAGATAGTTAATCTATTCTAAGAAAGTATAATACATACTCCAAGTATTGAAATACACGCCATCGTGTTGGGATTCAATATTTCGACATTAATTATGTCATCATCAGGAATGATTTTTAGATTAAACTTTATTCCTGATGATGACATAATTAATGTCGAAATATTGAATCCCAACACGATGGCGTGTATTTCAATACTTGGAGTATGTATTATACTTTCTTAGAATAGATTAATCAGTGGACCTTTCGGTTTTAATCTATTCTATTATTTAAATTAAATTGTATATTAATGAAAATGATTTAAAGTCATCCAAAATGAAAAATCCTATACAGGTATAATATTGCACAAATAAAGTTTAATCTAAAATACTACAAGTAAACAACCCGTGTTTATAAATACTCACTTGTTGTCCAGAGTTAAATCGGGTTTCCAAATGCTGTCTACGGGAATTTTAACACACTTGACATTATGTTCATACGGATTCCATCCGATTCGTTCGTCTTTCCATGTCTGTAGAATAAATTGGGAGGATACTGATTAATTATAGTTTGAAACTATAATGTGAAACTGAATGATTGTTTGACGATCTCCACTTATATACATCTTTTATTTATCATCATTACCATAACTTAGCATCACCATCTTCATCATTGTTATCATCACCTTCACTGCCACTGCATCTGCATCATTATTATTAATGTGTATATTGTCTTTAGAACAAATAAATAAATATATATTATAT
>NW_022727062.1:1233574-1243949 GCF_011630105.1 Anneissia japonica
CTTTTATTGCCTGTTGAGAAAGAGACCTGACAGACCTCAATACGTCCAGGTAAATTCTATTGTCAATGTGTTTTATCGGTTGATTATAAACAATATTATACAAATATTTAACGACTACGGTAAGTGATTTTTGCAATCTTACCATTGTAAACCAACCAGCAACTTTGAGTTCTTGAAGCATATCATTCTAAAAAAAGAAAGTAATTGGTTTATGTAGTTGCTCTTTGCAAAATATTAAACATTTCATTAATTGTCAGTTGTTTCTCGAATAAACAATATTCTTACTGACATAAACCTCAGTAATTTTCTTAATTATTTTTTTCTAAGGACCTTTCAGTAATATGTAGTGTTGCTTGTAATTGTTATAAATTTTAATGATGTATGAAGCTGTGTTTTGTTACAAATAATAATAATAATAATAATAATAATAGGCCTAATAATAAAAATAATAATAATATTTACAACAACAAAAGAAAAACAAGCAATAAATAGTTTGAATTAAACTAAGGTAAAAAAAAAGTTTCAGAAAGCCTGTGCGCTATCGGTAGGCCTATAAGTATCCAGAACAGGTCCCACCAATACCAACCCATCTCAAAAACAACGTCGCTGTCACACCCGGGTGCACGCAGGCACTCCGTTAGGCAGTAAGTTGGGCTCCGTTATGCTTCCACCTCAGAATAGGCATCGGCTATACTACCGTGCACTGCAAAAACAATGACGTTGTCTCGAGTAAGGAAATGGTGGGGCCCAGCTCTGGACACCCGAAAACCATAGCACATCCATCATAAATGAAAACCTTCCCAGATGAAATGATGAAACATATCATGCGTATTCTACGTTGTTAAACAGAAAAAAATAGTAGGATTTTTAAAAGACTCAATAGAAAAATCCGATGTGATGTCCTGAAGAAGACCATTCCAAAATGTTGGGGCGGCATTTGCAGAGGAACGAGCGCCATAACTCATCTTCAATTTCGAAAAAAAAATATTGTAGGCCTAAAGAATTAAAATGCAATCAACTATTGTCTAAATGAAGGTCATAATCTGGTCGAGTTTGCTTTGGATTTTTTGCCTCCGCCGTGCCAACCATCACGATCTTTTATTATGCATTTAAGAGTTTAGCAAACTTAGAGTACATTAGATCCTGCACTGTGTTTGAATGCAGTAGTGGATGTAAGTAAGGTGCCACCCCACCCCCTAAATATTTGAAAATTATTTTTAAAATTGAGAAATAAAAGAGAATTATATTCAAATTTAGGTCTGAGAGTGCTAATTCTTGGACCGGCCATCTAGAGGTGACCATGGAGTGTAGATAGGCCTATCTATCTATTTGTTACTTCAATACATAGTTTTTTTTCATATAACTCACCAGCTCAATAATCTGTGTTAACACAAATGACAGCGATACATTGACTATTGTAGCCTCGTCAAGTACGGGTCGATTTGTCGGTGGTCCAATGCTGTCTAAAAGTGCTTCAGTTATAAGAGTTTCATTGTTTTTTGTGATGAAAATATTTGAAATGCTGTTTACTATATAAAAAAACAGTAAATGTTTAAAAATAAAGTTTATAAACAATATACTAGAATTCAATAAAAAAATAAATGAAAGAAAATCTACATTGAACTAATACTGTTATGGAACTCATGTAGGTATATAATGATTATTGTTTGTGAATGGTGACAAAAACAATAATATTTAAAGAAAAAAACTAAATTGTGTTCAACTGGAATATTTCATTATCATAATTTTGATAATAATAATGAATGTTGTAATGATGGAGATAATGATAGTATTATTATCATTACCATCACCATCGTAACTAGAATGTGCTCTAGGCCTAGTGGTAGTAAGTATATTCACATTTTTGTTTTCTACAACGTTTTGCCATTAACATCACGAAATACACAGACAGCATCAACTATACGTGGTTAAATATTAAACAATATAAGGTACACTGTTACCTGATAGAAATTGCGCTGTCAGTAGTAAAAATGCTAAATCCAATTTCAACATGGTGCTGCTTGATTGACAAAGGCAAGGAATGGCCTGCAATGAACAATTTATTATTGAATTTTCGATGACGTTTCCAGTCAAAAAGAAGCTGTCTTTATGACACTTTGTCAGATCAGTGACACGAATTAGTTAGGAATAAAGATATCTATCATTAGGAATTTAGTCCATGAACTGTCTAATAATCTCTTATGTATAAAGGGAGAAAACGGCTCAACCATGAAGGTTAGTGACCATTTCCAACTAAACGATTGACGGTTTGTCCTTAAAATGATGAGGAAGCCACTAGCTTCAAACGGTTAGTAGTTTTAAACAAAATAATAACAGATTATGATAAACTGGCGTACACCTCTAACACTAATTGTATCTTTAACTTTCAATAAAATAGCTGTGTACATCCAAAATATACCATACGTTCATACTCAGAGATTGATAATTCGAATATCGTAATATAATAATAAAAAGGCGTTAGGTCATAATAATATACAAATAAATCCATACATAGGCGTATCACACAAAAATTTAGTATAACATATCAATATATCATAATTAAAAAAAAAATATCTCAAATGTATAATATACCCAAAGTAACACAACAGCATAAAACATTGTGAAATAGGCCCTTACACAAAAATACTGAATAATGTTAAATGGCCATGCATTTTTTAGCGTCTTAATTCAAAATTTTTTCTTTCCTTCTTTATTCAATTGTGTGCGTCTCAGCAAAAAACATTACAAAACATCAAACACAAAAAGAAACAAATGCAAAAAGAAAAGTAAGTGCTGGATCAACAGACTCTTGGTTCAAACTATAAAATTTACGCAACAGTGGGGGATTATTGAAAAGAAGGTGAGCATAAAAAAGCGCCACCTAAAGGTTGAATAGGGACATTCCTTCGATTTATAAAAGGTATTCAATTCTTTTTATTGTGTCCCTGAATTATTATAATAGCTGAACAACCTAACAATGAAAATCACCCAAGGGAAAATTCTCCAACTTAAATTCGATGTGAGAGGCCTTGCAATTGTGAAACTAAAAACAATATGCCTAACCAGTTTTTCAAAAAGCATTCTAAATCTGTACAGTAGTTACAAAAATGATCGATATAGGAGAAAGGCTGTAAAAAAATATTTTATATTTTAAATTTGTGCCAAGGAATGCAGTGTACGTTTTGCTCCACTTGAAGATGAGTCACTGGTTGCAGATAGTGACAAACCATTAACAATTAAGGAAGCATATATATATATATATCTGTCTCTTATACACATCTAGATGTGTATAAGAGACAGACAATATTCTTAGCTTTAAAGGGCCTGTCTCTTATACACATCTAGATGTGTATAAGAGACAGCATATATATACACACATATATATATATATTCAATTCAATTAACATTTATTCAATTAATTAATAAATACATCAAATGATAAATAAAGTTTACAACATTAAAATTAATTAATTAGGATAAAATATAGACATTGATACGATAAAAAAACATACACAGTAGACGTATTATAGGAACATAATTTTATTAGGCACGAATCCTCATGACATTCTCAACGTGAATGAGACAATAGTTGAAAATGGTTACTGGGTGAAACAATGCATACACAGGTTATCTTACATAATCGGAGACCACTAAGGTGATTAAGGGATTAATTCTTATTTAATGAATGTATAACCACTAACCACTAGCAACGCCTAGATCTTTATTGAGTCTGTTGATGTCTATCTCTCTAGTACTAGTAGCTTTGTAGTTACAGCCTAATATAATAAAACGTAGATTATCTATGGCAGGGGTGGGCATAAATATCGGTCGAAGGGCCAATGTGAATTTTTGATTTAACACCGCGGGCCGTATCAAAAACTTTGATGTTTCCAGTGAGCTTCCAAAAACCTTCAAGCACTGCTTTTACACCACTTTATTCTCAGTTTTAATGATACTTTTTACATATGATGGGTGTCGGGCCGTAAAAAAGGGTGTTTTCTAACCAATTTTGCTTGGCGGGCCGCACACATAGGGTTTTTAATTATTGTCCGCGGGCCGCAAACAAATCGCTGTCGGGCCACATGCCCGCGGGCCGCACTTTGCCCACCTGTGATCTATGGAGTGTCCCTGTGAAATAGTCGCAGAGATCCCAAGTCTCCCGAAAAATGGCGGGTTCTCCCGATTTTTATTAATAATCTCCTGATTTTTGTAAATATCCCGAAAATTTCACAAAAAAATGTGATTTCCACGATGTCATAGAGCAATGAAACAATTATTATCTTAAGCCAATATACTATGGCGCTCGCTCAGCATTGAAATGTCGTAAACAAGACCAGGGAGTTGTTATTTAAGTTGTTTATCAAAATAACAACTCCATGGCAATTGGCAGGCCTAGATCCGTGGTAGAATCGCCTTGTTTATCCTCCATGTTACGATCTTTTTCAACCGCGACGACCTCAATCAATGAGATGGCTGTCAGTTGAGTAAATAAATTTCAACAAATTAACGAAATTAGAAATCAATCTGTCAGTCACATGAGGGACCCCCAGGAAATAAGTCCTTTAATAGGGACTAATATTTCCATTTGGTTTTTCGACGTCTTTTATTTTTTCTGTTTTTTTATATTTATGTTTATATAAAGTTGAGATTTTGAATAAATCAAATCAAATTGTAGCATTGGCCTAGATATGACGTTATCGTTCGTCCTTCAGGCTATTCAATCTATGAGAGTCTATTGACCCATGGAGGTATTTGAACAGAGCTTAACAACGTATCGCCATAAAGCACAAGAGAATAAGTTTTTATCATGCCAATAAGAAAATAACACAGTGATCAAGATATCAGGGCACTGTATGCACCCACACTATAAACCTTTCTAAATATATTTCCAGCTTCATTATCCAAGTAATATATAACAATTTATATGCATTTCATCGATCCAGCGTAACCAATAAGCTGCCGACTGTGTCGATGGGAACCAATGTTACTAACACATCATCAACCAGTCCGTTTTTAAATTTCTGTCGATGTATTGGTAAACTTGGATTAGAGATGAGCCGATAGAATAGAAATCCAGAATAAATTATCGTTTATGAGACGAAAAAAACGTCAACCAATAAGCACACAAATAGAATTGTTTACTTACTTTTCTATTTAATTATAGAGTGATCTTTTTATTATAGACGTAAACATCACTTAGTCTACGTTACTTCTTAAGTGAAGATCGTTTAAAATATACAGTAAATTTTTATTAAAAATGTTTATAGCACTCTTTAAAACGTTTTTACCCTGTATGTTGAAGTTTATTTTGCGAGTCTGTACCAAATGCCAGATCGTAGACAAAAATCTAGACTTTTTCGCAGAATAGATGGACGCATAAAACGTTCACTACCTTCCAAAGTGAATTATATTATATAGTTCAATACTTACATATCAAATACATTCGTTTTTACTTCTTATTAGAAGAAATACGTATATACTTACAGTAAACTATTATAGGCTCTAAAAAAACAGCTGTGTTGTATCTCCACGTTTCGACTAAATTGTTCAGTAGCATTCATGAAAATAACGAAGAGAGAATCCATCGAATTGCTATACAGTAAAAAACCTTTGTTATAGGCCTATTGTTAGAAAATTATTTTGTCTGCTTGACACTGACTCCTCCCAAGCTTTTCATACTACTGACACTTTCTCTTGTTCACACTTATAGCTCTGCTATAATTGTTAACCAATCAATGACCAAACTAATCAGACTTACTTTATTATTAATTACGCTTGTCTTTTGTAATTGTTCCTGTTTCATAATGCTGTGGTGATACCTAACATACAATTTTAGATTTACACACCGCCCTATGATTAAATTTCTTAACTATTATTTTATAAACGGTGGAATAATTTATAGGAGGCCACATGTGACATAACCTGTCAATTTCCATCAATATTAAAACTACATTTTGTGCATTCGTGTGTCGTGTTCTTGCACACTTAGTCTAGCACTTAGTCCGCAGTACCACGGTTACATCTCAAACGTATTAAAACGCAGTTATATCATTTTGTCCAGAGGTTTCTCATATATATTTAGGCGGATTTTTTTTACATGTTTAGCAAACCCGCCGCCCTCCAATAATGATGATTTCGAATAAAAAATAAAATCTTAATTTTGGCCAATCAGGGCACCCGCCACCACAAAAAAAAAAAATATAATTTCTTTTTCTTTATTTGGATTACTATCGCCGCTGCATTGAAATTTCTAAAAATAAAATATGTATATGTCTTGTTAATTATATAAATTTAAAGCATTTAACCATCCAATTACTACACTGTTTACATTCAACAATAACATTTTATTTTATTTACTCCTCCGTCTTGATGTTTATTTGCTAAATGAGAAAACAATATTATATTTATTTGTTTCCGCCCTCCTCTGACGACCTTTAAAAATAATATGATATTAAAAGATAAACAGGCTAATTTGATACGGCTGAAATATCTTCCACCTTCTGGAGCTTTTCAGCTGCCATTTATGGAACTTGTCTCAACCCAAAAATGGGGGCACTATTGGTTTGAGCTTTATCGGCATATTATTATACAATAAAACTTTATCAGAATATGGGTCATCGTACGTTGGCAATATATACAAGGTATCGTAGAAATATAGAAACACTTCTACTTATTCATGAGCAACTCGATGACCGATGATTTAAACAATTAGTTTACTACATAATTTACACATAGTTGTTTCTCTAACGATTCAGTTATGTTATGTTCTAAGTTTATTATTATCAGATTATTATTTTGGCGATATCACATTATAATTATTGTGGTGTACCTGATTTCAAAACGAAAGAGCATTTCACTTTTAAAAAAATCATTAAAAGGGTGCAGAAGTAACAAAAAAGAATAGTTTACATACAAAATCTATGACTTAGGTATTTGCCAACATCGCTTGGTTGTTGTAGGCCTAATAAGATTATTTACAAGCTAGTGTAGTAGAAACTGAATAAAACGTTACTCTCTATAAAACAAGTTTTTTTAGCAGCCTTAGCAAGTAATATTGCTTTGAGTAGTGAGAAAAAAAAGTTTTATATTCTATAATTTGTTGGCTCTTTTGAGTAAGATTTTGATGTAGGGGGCTACCCACATGAAAGACAATTTAATGCGTAAATATAGACCTTTCATACATATACCAGATAGTCATTCTGAACACACACTTGTGCGCATCACCTCACTACACAACAGTTTCAATAATTTAAATCGAGTTATAAGCTCCGTAACCATGTGTATGAGCTACAATGCAATACATTTAAAAAAAAATTTATTTGGAAAGTGTGCAGTTTATCAAAATGGTATGTCTAGATCTATTCAGTTTCCGCAGGAGAAAAAGGCGCAACGTTTGCACTACTCCTGGGGAGAAATGAGCCAGCACTATCATCAGCTATATTCTGACTGGCATTTGTATCTTGACTGACGTTATCAGACTGATTGACAACCTCAGCCTGCTGCACTAATACGGGGGTTGCTTCGCGTTCAGACTGGAAAGCCGAAGGCGTTTCTTTTAGTGGAGGATACTGATTTGGGGGCGCCGTATCCTCAACTGATGGTAGAGGGGAAACCTTGGAGCTCAACGTTGGCGATATGGCAGATCTTACACTTGACAGGCTGAATGATCGGTTCAAACTTGTTGACTGTTGCGGAGACACACTTGACTCATTAATATCTGGGCTCGTATGGTTCGTACTTTCCTGGACTGACTTTAGGAGCGTATTATTAGTAGATGACGTAGTCAACGGCTTTTCTGTTTGAGCTGCATCTGTTTGGTCACAAGCCTGGGAATCATTACTGCCATCTGTATGTTGCTCTCTTATATTGGATACTGCCGGTTGGCTGCTTGAATCATGAATTACAATTGGTCCAATTCTGGATGCACGTACTGTACTTGCCATTATGCTGGGTGACGTAGGTACATTGGGTGGTGATGTTCGGCGGGCCCAAGGAATATTATTCACAGGTTCGCCAGTTTCGCTGGGGGTCATACCGCCACCGACGTTAGTTTGGTTAGTAATGTTTTCTACGTCATTATGACGTTTCCGCTTGGCTCTATGCAATAATATTGCAGCAACAAATAGGCCTACCGGTATAAGCACAAATATTGGTACGATGACTGAAACTATGATTACGTGCCCGTTATTTGCGTAGTCTTCTACAGTCATGCAATAAAGAATAAAAAAATTATTTAGTATGCACAGATGTGGAAATATATAAATTATAATTTGTGTTACCATTTATAATATCATGTTATCGTCATCTCTTAATCGTCATTTTCAATTATTTTAAAGACGACGCCATTGACGACTATTATTATGACTATTGTTATCACCATTATTATCATTATTATAATTATCATCAACATTATCGACATCATCATCATCATCATCATTTATTTGACTAATAATGAGTTCGAGGCTCAGAGTAAAAATCGCATATAATTGTGGTGTTGTGTATTTACGTTATCAACTACATAATCATTATTTGAGGAAAAAGACAGACCTGTTATTTCCACTGGGATAGCTGTTGTATCGGCTGTGGAAACAAATCATACATTTGATTAGTATGATTCAATTGTAGCGCTAAATCTATACATTCTTTTCAGAGATCACCCGACTTCCGTGATATAGCAGCATGGAACTCACTTAGATCAAATCAGATAAAAGTTTTCATAACTTTCGTTAAATTCTAGTTTGATACTAAAATTGTTAACGGCACTCCATATAATATGAGAACGGTTTCTATCATCATATATGCACACATACGTGTGTATGTTTCACGCTATTATAACATTTGTAAATCAAACTTTCATTAAACACATGTACCCGTATTCTGGTATACTTGAATCAATATTATACAATCTGCCAACAAGATATTTCTGCTGTAATCTACTGAAACCACCAATAGTGTTATTAAATACACAAGACAGGATCTCCTAAGAGTATTATTTTTATATAAGAAATCGTACATGTAGAGATAAACTCTAAACCATCTGAGAGAAATCTGCGACTGACGTTTAAGTGTACAGCTATAGTCAAGTAAATACCTTTAAGTGTACAGTTTATAGTCCTGGATCCAGGGATACTATCACACTTTTATTTTCTGCACGCTTCCAGAAAGCGGCGTAAATTCAAGCCCTAGTGGAGCTGAAAAGATTACCGTTACGTGTAAGACTGAGCGCTCACTCACTGAGTCGTACGACGATCGTACGAACGTCGACCGACGAATGGAACCCCGCTCTTTGTGAGCGCAAGACGACGCTAGCCTCTGCTGATTGTCGGTGGCATTTCCAACGGATCGTCCTTAAAAACAGATCCTTGGGATTGCGTTCAGTGGCGGCTCTAGGATATATTTTCTAAGGTGGGGGGGGGGGCGCTAAGTTGTCCGACAGGGGGACTTGAGCTCGAAGGTTCGATCTGGTGGAAGGAATTGAAAGGGGATTCCCCCTCCCAAATGAGATATTTTTAAGAATAGCAACCTGTGGATAGCCGGAAATGGCACTCTGAGACTGTGACAGACATGACATTGTGTTGGCTTGGTGTGGGCCTATTTTTATGTTTCATGGTCTGACCGCCCGACGAGCTCTGTCCGGCGGGGGGGGGGGCTTGACCTGTCCGGTGGGGAAACTTAAACCTTCCTTTTCCCCCGCTGGCGCCGCCACTGGACTTGTGTTGTCTATAGAATCGCGTCGGCCGACGAGCATCGTGCACAGCGAGTTCGCGGCTTAAGTGTGCGCGTGTATTCAATTTATATTCACAGGTATAAGGCAATTTAAGTAATAGATATGCCAATGCATATTCGCATGTGTCTTTTCAATTGGCATCATTTACACATTATACTAGAAATTGCAAATTGCAAGTGAAGTGCTGCGAAGTACAACTGCATATAAATGTTCTTCGAACACAATTATTTATGCGAGTCAAGTGAAAATAATGAATAATAAAACTATAACAAATAATATGAGACACGACCCATTGTCTATATTAGAACACTTCTCATTGGGTAACAAAGTCGTAATTTTTCATTTTTGTCAAAAAGTGTCTATAGTGTGGTGAATTATGGTTTAGGTTTTTTTTGTAAAGTTTCAAAAATTTCTATGTATGTGGAAAATGTAGTTGGTTACCAAAGGTTACAATTTTTATTTTGAAGACTGCATGGTCTGGGAAGTGTACATTTTTTTATGGGGCAAGTTTCCCAGGGCGGGTTTTCTAGGGGCGATTTGACTGCCAAAGAGTGTTGCCAAAGTGCGAGCCAGCGTGTTATTTGATCACAAGTGCGAGACATATCACAAGTGTGAGCCAGCGAGCCATGACGTCACGACAATAGATAC
>NW_022727062.1:1243985-1255410 GCF_011630105.1 Anneissia japonica
GATCTTCGTCCCTTCAAGGCTAGGCCTATACCATCCTAGCTAGTCTAGGCCTAGAGTACGATAAGGCTAGCGCGACATGCGGACGTTGGTACGAGTAGGTTAGTGTACGTCGCCTAAAGTAATTGATTTTACCCGGCAGAACGAAAGAAGGAAACTGCGCTTTTTAGTCGTCTTAGGCACTCGCTTTTTGACAAACAATGACCTTTCAGAGGTCAAATTGCTGTCAAGAATATGAATTGGCTGCTTCGCAGCAATTAGAACAACATACCAATGTAGTTGATAGTCTCAGACCGTACCGACAGTTGTATACCATCATTTTGTGTGTCAAGGACTCCATCGTCGGCTGCTTCCCGCAGATTTTCTTGGACGTTGGCGGCGGTGACATTTACATCCGAAAAGTAGAGCTTTATCTTTGCTACAATGCTTCCTTCACTAAATTCCAATACTTCGCAATCCACACAATTCGAGACAACAAAATATATCTTGGATTTAAAAAAAAAGACCACAAGTATTTGTTAAAAAATTATTTTCATTTCATCATACATTATTAACATAGACAGGAACAATTTACATATTTTCTAATTTACATTATATAATTTCAAATTTATGCAATGTTTGCTTATTATTATTACTATTATTACTATTATTATTATTATTATTATTATTATTATTATTATTATTATTATTATTATTATTAATAGTGTATCAAAATTAATTTTGTACAATGATACGCGCTTCAACAAATGTTTAAATAAGTTAATATTACGTTTGGTTCAAAAAGAATGTTACGAAAAAATAGAAACCTTTGCTGCTGTTTCGTAAAATTGAAATTACATGAAACGTAAATGAATTTAAGGTTAAGTCAGTTTATTTTTATATTTTATTGACATGTTATGACTGTATTCTTATTTATGATTACATACAAAGAGTTATGCAGACAAACAGTGGTGGCGCCAGGACGGAGATGGGGCTGATAATGTCAATTTTCCAAATGCGAGTATAAATAGACGGGGCCAAGGGCAGCTCACAACCCCTCAGAGGGTACCCAGAGATTTTTTCTTCTGCGACGAATTGTGTTTTTTCTTCCTGACGTGAAGCGCGATGTCTCAACGGAGGTTTTTCCCCTATTGAGTCGCCCATACTGGAGCCACCAATGCACCAAAAAACGTTAATCGCTTACCGCAGAACAAACGTAACCTTGGTATTCTTCGAAAAGTGCAGAAAATGGATCTAGTAAATCATTTGAAAATTCCACCTGTTCATCGTCTATTGCGGTAAACGCTAATGTCATTTTGAAGATGTTCAAAGCTGTGAATACAAAATATGCGACATTAATATATATATATATATATATATATATATATATATATTTATTATATTATAATTAAAAAGGAAGTAAATTAATACAAAATAATTTTAATAATCTATATAGGCCTATTTCTATAATATTTTGATATAAAATGTTTATATAATATATTGTGTTATTGTTTAAATACAGTATTTCAATTTGTTGGTAATTTGATCTAACCAAACAGTATAGAACTGCAAGAGACCCGACTATCGGGGTTTCGTTGGAACTTATTTCCTATTTTAAAAAGAATTATCACAAACTAGAGGGCGTCCTTCAAAAGATCGTACCTATTCACATTTTTCTTGGTAGTACCAGGAAAGTACTACTTTTTTAAAAAGTAAAGATTCTTATTAATCAGGGCTGCCACACCACTTGCAATTCTATACTAAACGTTACCTTATTTGAATGCATTTATTTTAGAATTGAATTAAATATAATACACGCATATTTATATATCACTAATCAAAAATGAATTGAGAAAATAATGAAGTATTTTGGTATAAACTGTTTGTTTTAAACTAAAATAATTAAACATTGTTAAATGGCTACTTACAGTATACATGTGTTGTTTCTTGAATATTTCCATTACTAGTATAGATGGTGTTTCCACTGTTGTCTTCATAAGTCTGGTTCGTTGTTTCAGACGATTGTGATAATTCAAGTTCTTGTGCTGTTGTCATATTTATATATGAGCCACTCGTTTTTATTTCCGTTCGTTGTGTAGTGTTTGCTGTTTTAGAAGTTGCATTTGTCTTTCCTGTTCTGTAAAGTGTTTTTACCTCTGTTGTCTCATCAATTGTTATATCAGATGTTAATCCAACTGTTCCCACCACATCAGTAACTGAATCAGTTGTAGATTTATGATCAATTGTTTTTACAACCGTTCTTTCAGTACCTGTAATTGAAACAGTAGCCATTTGGGGTTCAATAGCAGTTGTTTTTGCAGCAGTTGTTACCATTTTAGTGACTAAATCAGTCGTGGTTTTGGATCTATTATCAGTTGTCAATGAATCTTTCGTTACCACATCAGTTGTTATAGTGGTGTCGGTTGTTGTTTGCTCCTTTTCATTTGGTGGCACAACAGTCGTTACCATTTCAGTAACTAATTCAGTTGTAGTTTCAAGATTATTATCACTTGTCTTTGAAAATGTTGGTATGTCTGATGTAGTTTTGGGTTGATGATCAGTTGCCTTGGGTACCGTGGTTTTACTAGTAGTTACATCAATAGTGGTTTTTAATCTGTGTGCAACCGTTGTTACCTTATCAGTAATTAAGATGGTTGTGATTTCGGGTTCCTGATCAGTTGTTTTTGGTACTGTTATCATACTAGTAATTATATCAGCAGTGGTTTTTATTTCGTCATCAGTTGTCTGTGTAACCGTTGTTAACTTGTTAGTAATCAAGTTGGTTGTAGTTTCGCGTTCATGATTATTTGTCCTTAGTACCGTTGACTTATGAGTATTTAAACCAGTCGTGGTTTGTAATCCGTCATCAGATGTCTGTGCAACCGTTGTTACTTTACCAGTAACTAAGTTGGTTGTGGTTTCAGGTTCAAGATCAGTTGTCTTTGGTACCGTTGTCTCATCAGTAATTAAATCAGTCGTGGTTTCTAATTCGTCATCAGTTGTCGTTGCAACCGTAGTTAACTTAACAGTAACTGAGCTAGCTGTGGATTCAAGTTCTTGATCAGTTGTCGATGGTACCGTTGTCTCATCAGTAACTAAGTTGGTTGTAGCTTCGGGTAGTTGGCCAGCTATTGTAGGTACCGTTGTCTTATCAGTAATAGAATCAGTCGTGGATACTAATCCGTTATCAGTTATGGTACCTAAGCTGGTTGTGATTTCGGATTCCTGGTCAGTTGTCCTTGGTATCATTGTCTCATCAGTAATTAAATCAGTCGTGGTTTCTAAGCCGTCATCAGTTGTTTGTGCAACCGTTGTTAACCTATTAGTAACTAAGGTAGTTGTGGATTCAAGTTTATGATTAGTTGTCTTTGCTACCGATGTCACATCAGTAGCTAAGTTGGTTGTAGCTTGGGGTTCTTGAACAGCTGTTGTAGGTACCGTTGTCTTATCAGTAATTAAATCAGTCGTGGTTTTTAATTCGTCATTATTTGTCGTTCCAACCGTTGTTAACTTATCAGTAACTAAGCTAGTTGTGGATTCAAGTTCATGGTCAGTTGACTTTGGTACAGTTGTCTCATCATTAACTAAGTTGGTTGTAGTTTCGGGTTCATGACCAGCTGTTGTAGGTACCGTTGTCTTATCAGTACTTGAATCAGTCGTGGTTTCTAGTTTGTTTTCAGTTGTGCTACCTAAGCTGGTTGTGATTTCGGATTCCTGGTCAGTTGTCCTTGGTACCGTTGTCTCATCAGTAATTAAATCAGTCGTGGTTTCTAATCCTTCATCAGTTGTCTGTGTAAAGATCGTTACCTTACCAGTAACTAAGTTGGTTGTGGTTTTAGGTGCACGATCCGTTGTCCTGAGTACCGTTGTCTCATCAGTAATTATATCAGTCGTGGTTTCTAATCTTGAATCAGTTGTTTGTGCAACCGTTGTTACTTTATCAGTAGTTAAGGTAATGGTGGATTCGGGTTCCTGATCAGTTGTCTTTGGTACCATTGTCTCACCAGTAATTGAATCAGTCGTGGTTTCTAAACCGTTATCAGTTGTGCTACCTAAACTGGTTGTGATTTCGGATTCCTCGTCAGTTGTCCTTGGTATCGTTGTCTCATCAGTAATTAAATCAGTCGTGGTTTCTAATTCGTCATCAGTTGTGGTTGCAACCGTTGTTAACTTATCAGTAACTAAGCTAGTTGTGGATTCAAGTTCATGTTTAGTTGAATTTGGTACAGTTGTCTCATCAGTAACTAAGTTGGTTGTAGTTTCGGGTTCATGACCAGCTGTTGTAGGTACCGTTGTCTTATCAGTACTTGAATCAGTCGTGGTTTCTAATCTGTTATCAGTTATGGTACCTAAGCTGGTTGTGATTTCGGATTCCTGGTCAATTGCCCTTGGTACCGTTGTCTCATCAGTAATTAAATCAGTCGTGGTTTCTAATCCGTCATCAGTTGTTCGTGTAAATGTCGTTACCTTACCAGTAACTAAGTTGGTTGTGGTTTTATGCGCATGATCCGTTGTCCTGAGTACCGTTGTCTCATCAGTAATTAAATCAGTCGTGGTTTCTAATCCGTCATCAGTTGTTCGTGTAAAGGTCGTTACCTTACCAGTAACTAAGTTGGTTGTGGTTTTATGCGCATGATCCGTTGTCCTGAGTACCGTTGTCTCGTCAGTAATTGAATCAGCCGTGGTTTCTAATCCGGAATCAATAGTTTGTGCAACCGTTTTTATTTTATCAGTAATTAAGTTAGATGTGAATTCGGGTTCCTGGTCACTTGTCTTGGGTACCGTTGTCTCATCAGTAATTAAATTAGTCGTGGTTTCTAATCCATCATCAATTGTTTTTGGTACCGTTGTCTCATCAGTAACTAAGTTGATTGTGGTTTCGAGCTCATTATTAGTTGTCATTTGTACCGTTGTGTCATCAGTAATCATATCAGTCGTGGTGTCTAATCCAGAATCAATTGTTTGTGCAACTGTTGTCACTTTATCAGTATTTACGTTTGTTGTGGATTCGGGTTCCTGATCAGTTGTCTTGGGTACCGTTGACTCATCAGTAATTAAATTAGTGGTTTCTAATCCTAAATCCGTTGTCTGTGCAACCGTTGTTATTTTATCAGTAATTAAGTTGATTGTTGTTTCGGTGCCTTCATTAGTTATTGTTGTAGCCATATTATCAGTGTTTAAAATAGTTGTGGTTTCGAATTCAGGTTCAGTTAGTTTATTTCCCGTTGTAATAGTATCTGTTGTAAAATCATCAATAGCTAAATCAGTTGTGGTTTGGTGTTGGTCACTTGTTTGTGTAAGGGTTGTTAGAAGATCAGTAAATAATTCACTTTCTGTTATTGTTATATAAGTAGATAAATCAGTCATTACCTCGGATGTGTTATCCGTTGCTGTTGCAATATCTGTATAACCAGTAACTGCTCCAGTCATCGTTTCAAATGTAACACTTGTAAAAATATCAGTTTCTAAATTAGCCGTGGTATCGTGTTCATATAGTGTTTTTAAATTCGATGTTACCGTATTGGTAACTAAGTCAGTTGTAGTATCTGGTACGTAATCAGTTGTTTTTGCAACTGAAGTTACCATATCTGTAATTAAAACAGTTGATATGTCTGATTTATAAGTTATTTGTGCATTCGTTCTTTCAGCATCAGTTATCGTTTCATATTCGGTTATTTCCTCAGTTAATGTTATCATTTCTGTAAAGTTTATATTTTCTTTTTCATATACACTAGTGACTTCAGGTGTGGCGTCTGAAGTAAAATTCAGTGTTTGGTCCACCATTGGCTCCGTTTTATTGACATCAGTTGCAGAAGTGTTTTCTCCATTATCAGACACATGTGTAACAGTTGATCCAATATCAGTTCCCTGATTGTTTGATTTGTCAGTTGGTTCATTTGTAATTTCAGCATCAATCTCTGTTTCTAATAAGAAATATAACGTTTATAATAATAGCAAATTTAATTGTAGTCAATACATTAAACTAAACAAACATTTAAAATATGTAAAATATAGCCAATATCCAACAATAATGATAGACAGCTACATATGATAAAAGCAAGAGAGTTATTGAATACAACTCTTAATCCATATAGCTTAATTCGCCATTTTTAATCGATCTCTATCATGGGTAATTAATATTTTATAATTTTAATTTTTGAAATTATTGTCTACAGTAATCAAATCACATGAAAAAGAAAATAGAATGTGCTGTACATTATATATATATATATATATACATATATATATATATGTGTGTGTATATATAAAGATATATATATATATATATATATATAATCTAAGATTGATATGTACAGCAGTTATTGTACATACTGTCCATTGACGTGTGTTTCTATAACAGCAGTAGATTTTCAAATATGATTAAATACATATTTACACACTCAGATACACTAGATACACTCTGTGATTAACATGTTAGACTTAAACCAATAGAGCGCTTCAAGCCTCTAAACGTTTCACACATTATTACCTCAGTCACTGGACCAAACACATGGAATACATATTCAGCGCCCCTTGGAGAAAATTGACTTTTCAGCGAAGCCACGCCCCTTGGACTTTGTTGCTAAGGTCCCACAAAATGACAATGTTAAAACATACGCGAACACGTGTGTTTGTGGGACAAAAACACATGTGTTTGTGAGAAGCGGGAGTATTCCTGGCCCTATTCTGATTTGTGAGTTTGATTGACACTCCGGAGAGATCTATTCAGTAATGATTTGCGGTACCTAGCAATCAGTGCATTTTATGCCCACCTATTATGTTTGGGTAGCAGGAGACAACGTTAGGCTTTAGTAAAGTGCCTTTGCTCATAGATAGGCCGACAAGCAAAATGCATGAGGGATTGAGCCCTCCCGCAAATGTTGTGCCAATCCATTAAAAATCCTTACCTATTAGCATAGCGATCAGAATCCATGAAGTCATAAAGAGACTCCGCCAACAAAACATCTTCATCATCTTTCATTGTCTGTAGGCCTACATCAACAGAATTTTTATTCTGAAATAAAAAAATTAAAAAAAACCCCTATTCAATTTGTCATTGGTATTGATCATTATAAGTACCCTAATAATGTTAAACCGTATTACGGTTAAACCATAATTTTCAACAGATATGTTTGCAATAATTTATTATTATTTCTTAGAATACTAGTTATTAAAATACATTCAGTGTGGCGTGAAACCCATGCGCTCAATACCTTAAGGGGCTTCAAATATAAACTGGCACTTTCTTGCCCAAACCACGGTCTCCAAATCGACCGAGTGAGGCTCTGTTGAAACCACAAATGTGAAAACGCCCAATGTAAACAACCATAAACGTAATAACACAGCGCCCACATACGTAATAATGCTCACAAATGTAACAACCAGTGCCCACAAATGTAACAAACAGCGCCCACAGTACCGGTAATAACGATCAACGACCACAAAAGTGACAACACCCACAAATGTATTGTAACAACAAAAAATGACCTCTTCGCCCACAAATGTAACCATTTTCTTTTAATTTCGAATGTAGGAGCTAATACCCAAAAAACTGGCCAAACCGTGCAATTTGTGACAGACGTATGACACTTTCGGCGTTTAATTTATGAGGCGCGCTAACAGAGGGACAGCCCTTTTCTAATCGTCTGGGATTTAAGGTCAAATGACAATTTTTATTTCAAGTCATTATGCCCATTATGCATACTGCAAATATTTGTTCTATTTAAATGTGATGGAGAAGCTTACTAGATGTGACAGTTTTCAGGTTATTTCAGGTCAAAAAAGTCAAAAACTGAAAAAAACATGATATAATGTAATAGTAGGCTTACATGTTGAACATTTTTCCAAATCCCCCTAGTTCGTGGCATTCACTCAAATAAGCTCGAATATTTAAACTAGCCATCTTTTTTTTCAATAACCATAGTTATGAACGAAATGTCCAAATATGTTTAAAAACGTTTTGAGAACTTGACGAAAGAAGTGGATTATAGAAAGTACCTCAATTACATGCCCCTATAATATGCAAATTAGCTAATTATATACATTAGATGGTGGAAATATACTATATTTAACCTTTCAACCTTTAACCTTTAAAGGTTTTCACCCTTTCTGAGCTGGTGGCCAGTTTCAATCAGTTTGGAACCAGTGGTAGGTCGATATATACTTTGTGTTTTCATCAGGTTCAACAGGTTGACATTACCCCAAACCTACTCTCCTGATTTGCCGCTGGCGCCTCCAAAGCTAAACATCACATCATATAAACTCCCCATTAATCCCTTATCCTCCATCAATTTTCCCCTCTCCATAATAATACTCTACGCCACTAGGTACAGTGAGCTACATTCTTCAGTGGCGTATCCAGTGGGTACCCGGGGTGTCATGAGAACCCCCTTCAGAGGCTTGGAAAAATAAAAGGAATTACAGATTGGCAAAAATACTACAGTTTTGCTGTTCAGACAACAAAACACTCTTGATGTCTTATTAGAAAACTACTGTAGGTGATACTTTCGTACCTATGGATTAAAACACGGACAGGAGGACGCGTCATTACAGTCGATTTTTGTCTAACCACTACGCACAAAAGAGCCGCCGGTAAACAAACAATCGTCTACAATTAGTTCGGCACCACTCTCCGGTACCCCGTCAAGGAGAAAGCTGGAACGGAGCATCCCCTCCCCACCTAAAATTTTTGAAATTATAAAACAAATGGAGAAAAACATAAAATTATTTTGAAATTTCAGTTTTTAGTGATCGCATCCTTTTTATATATATATATATTTTTTTCTGCTTTTTTTTTTTTTGTAATTTTGAAAATTATTTGGAAATATATAACTTTACCTGGAATTAACGATGCGGACAAATTGGCTCTTCAAATGTTTTGAATACGTTGTTCATGCTTCAAAAACGAATATTATAATACCCCAATATGTTATAAACATAGATAGATATTATTAAAACCAGAATCCAGTTTGAAAATCGCTTGCAGGCCTCTTTGTATCGATTCGTTCTATAATAAGGTACGGTAAATCGTACCGGTACATCATACATTTCTTCTATATAATTAAATAATTAGTACATTTGATTAACTCAACAAGTCTTTTAGTGGGTTTACCTTTTATAATTACTGTATTTCCTATCAAACGAAATATGAACTCATCCCCTGATAAAGCCAACAAATGAACAATAAAATCATCAGTTTAATTGCTTAATTTTATTTTCTAGATTTAGTACGTTAGCTTTAAATCAAAAAATGAACGATTAAATTTATTGTATCCATATTTAGATAATTTGTATATTTGATTAATTTAGCAATTTTGTATAGTGTTTTTATCTATTATACTTAATTTTTACCAAAAAGCAAACGAACTCATCCCCTGATAAAGCCAACAAATCAACAATAAAATCATCACTTTAATTGCTTGATTCTTATTTTCTCGATTTAGTACGTTAGCTTTTAATCAAAATTGGAGCAATGAAATGTTTCTCACTATAATTGAAATACGCAAAATAATTGGTTGATACTTTATAAATAATTTTAGACTTAAATACAATCTATGACTTATTAAATCAGCACGTCTTTTACTGTTTTCATTTTTTTTTAATTTTCCGCAAATTACAAGATAG
This sequence comes from Anneissia japonica, assembly GCF_011630105.1. Classification (NCBI taxonomy): domain Eukaryota; kingdom Metazoa; phylum Echinodermata; class Crinoidea; order Comatulida; family Comatulidae; genus Anneissia; species Anneissia japonica. The sequence continues at coordinate 1,253,586 of NW_022727062.1, forward strand.
GAATGTCTTTCCTATTGTGCAGTGCCTGATTCAAGTGGGATCAACTGCACCTCCATCACCCCCCCCCCCCGATCTTTGTAAAGGAAAGAAAAAAATGATATTAGGCCTATATATACTTAGCACGTCTTTTATGGCTTATATTTTATTTTAAATTTTACACACACTTCTATCGTGCAGTGACAGATTCAATGAGACACAGTCGCTCCCACCCGAATTTGGGCCAACATTAAGAAATAACAAAATTATATTATTATACTCAGCAAACCTTTTGTGGTGTTTAATTTACTATTATTTTCCGCAAATTACATGATAACAATGTGTTACTATTGTGCAGTGGCGGATTAAAAGGAGCCCAACCACCCCCTAAATATTTTCACATTTTATGTCATTTTAATAGCATTTTAATTTAGTGCCATTTCCGAATATGGAGAGGTGCCATAATCATAATTTCCTTACCTCAGCAATAACCATGGTGGGGCTCAGGTGGTTTACACCCATAATCTGTGAATGTCCTCCCTGGGCCCTTTCTATATTAAATTCCTGAGTCCACCCCATATGACGATTACTTAGCTTAATCTTTTATCCAAGTGACAAATACCAGCTTTATGTATTAAATATTTCTGATGAGAATTCACAATATATAACTCGACTTGTAGTTTTTTTTTATGATTGATTTAGCGGATGGAATATAGATGATTACCAGTAATTCTGGTCATTTGATGATAGCACGGCTCACATCAATCTAATAATATTTAAAGTTCAAACTTAGGTCACAATTAAAAAGATTCTAGGGGACACAGTCGCAACCACATTAGGAAACTTTTCCGATGTTCATATAATCAATAACCATTTTCAATAAGCACTGTACAACTATAGCAAATTTTATTTGACAAAAAAACATGTGACATGCTCTAAATATATATATAGCCACATCATGACCATATATAGGCACACCATGACTATATATGGGCATACTACAGTTTTTCGTCAAATAAATTTGACGGTTTGGAGAGTACTTTAATCCAGCATAGTAGGGAGCATTGTATTCTTTACTGGAAAATAGGATTTAATAGCATAGAGTGATTAGTTTATTGACTTTATATAAGCTGATATAATGTTGAGATTTATTAATCCAGTTAATGCAATATTAAATATTGAGTTGACTGCTTGCGTCATTGTTGTGAAGATATCCATTAATATGTTTGATTGGCACGTGCGTGTGTATAACAAATGTAAATATAAAGATATTGACAAAATACAAGAGTAAGACTTGTTGTCTCACTTCAACAATGATACATACAACAATGACAATAACAATAATAATAATAATAATGATAATAATGATGATGATGATGATAATGATGATAATAAATAAATAAATAATAGCAATCTGATGCAATTGATGGCTTATCCCGGCAAATAATGTACTTTTTTTTTTAATTTTTTAAAAATATTAAACTAATGTCTTTAGAATAACCTTTATAATAAGCTTCCATAGATATTTAATTTTTGTAAGGAACGTAATTAGTTTGTAATAAGGCAGGAAATACATCCAACAGACATGCATTAATGTTTAAATAACATAAAACGAACGTTACACCGAATGATAATGAGGCTAAAATTCAACGTTTCGACCTCTATTGGGTCACCTTCAGGATTGAGAAAACGTTGGCATCGATTACCAAAGAATGCTACAATATGCACATGAAAGGATTAATAAGCTAGTACAACAATGGTGATTATGAGAGAAGCAATTTAGTAATAAGAATAAGAATAATAATAATGATAATAATGATATTAATAATAATAATAATAATAATAATAA
>NW_022727062.1:1255423-1257625 GCF_011630105.1 Anneissia japonica
CGAAAAGAATTCTTCAAAAATTAAACTTAAAATTACTAATACAGGAAATCAGAGAAGAAAAATGAACTAAATTTTATAACAAGTTAATAGGTTGGATTAAAATTCAGATAAGCAACTGCAACTCCTTTGATATTTTAGACCACAACAGTTTAATCATAGAGAAAATAGAACACAACCATTTTCATCATTAACACCATTTAGGATTATCAGAAAGAAATGTATACAGATGTTTGTAAACTAATTTTCTAGGAAAACCATTTCAAGACATAAATGAATCAATAATAAATATTGCGTCATAACAATTATGATATCTATAAAAAAAATATTTGATACTTGAGTATGTATAACAATATTGTTTGTTGAATAAAAAAAATATATATTGACTCACTTATTATTTATCATAAGCATATTAATATTTGTGTTTTTTGTGTGTCGATAACCAAGAAGGATTCTGTCTATCAATAATACGTTTTATATGTGCTCCCTCCATAAAAGCACGTTTAGATTAGACCGTATAACGTTGCTGTTATTAAAAGAACGCTCGTATAATAATTGATTGTGTTTTCTTCGTCGAAGCAGTACTATCATTAGTCGTAAAGAAATTTATTGTCTTGTAATCTTGCAACGCATAATGAACATAATCATTTACATAGTTTGTATTTGAATTGAAATATAAATAGTATGTATTTGATAAACAAGCGTCGGTTAGGCGAATTTCGTTGAATTTGCTTTTTCTTATCTTGTCAATAATATTAGAGCTAATTTGTAGAGAAAATTTATTTTTATTTTTATAATTAATTATGATAATAATACAATAAAATAATAACGTTTTCACAATGTAAACATTTTTTTAATTTATAAATAATAAAATATTTATCATCAAAATGGGGTCAATAACAAAATTAATAATTACAATAAGCAACTGCAACCAACAATGTAAACGGTAAATAACAACACCGCCACAAACAACAATAATAAAAACTTATATTTACCATATTCAAAAAACTAATGCTTGAATCTATTTGTTTTAAGTACATTTCGCATTCTGTTACTTAAGTACGGTACACAAAAATGTCGCGGAAACAGCCCTCACCGAAGTGTTCAATACGCCGCCGAGGCCCGTTTTCGCCCTCCTTTTTGCCTTTAAACTTATCCAGTATTCCCAACACTTGGTGCCTGATTAAAACATGTAGGCCAATAAATAACCTCTGCCTGATAATACCATTTTAAACTAGCTTCATAATTTGTTGCCGTTCGATATACGTCATTATAGTAAAACCATAGAGACAATAGTTTTGTGATGATCACTGTATGATAAAATGGCAAATACCTTTTGACATGGAATAAATTAACCACGCCATAGTAAGATTTACTAATTTTTGTATACTTACATATTACATTGTCTATTCTAAATTATTATTTCAAGATATGCGCTATGCAACGATCTAAATAATTTGAATAAATAATCTATAATTTAAATGAATTATTATTATTTAATATAATGAGAATCATAGACAAAAATATATTTTAAAAAAGGATTTATTTAAATGATATGTACAGTACAAGGTTAATTAATTGTTCGGGCATATTATTGTGCTTCATCGATCGTCGGTTAGTGGCGGAAATTTAAGTTTTTGTTGCATGCTTTCGACTGTAATGCAGATTGTAGAAGATTCTCTTACACATTGTGCCATTACTATCATAAGCCTATCTTGAGTGTTACATTATAGCAAGCTTCCGTATAACTGTCATTCTATTACACCGTACAGTCTGATAGACCATAAAGGTTGTAAAGCTTACAATAAAACAAATTGATATTTAAAAAAAAAAAATCTCACACGTGATTCGGGTGGGAATGAACCCACAACCTCCAGATAACTAGCCTGCTGTCTTAACCACTCGACCATCGAGCTTGCGTTTGGTGGCTTGTGGTGAATCCGGCTGGGTGAGAATCGCACACACGACCTCCAGACAACCACCGACCACCAAGCTTGCCTTGGTGGCTAGTGGTGGTGAATCCTATCCCCACGTAGCAGCGGGTACTACAATGCAATTCAAATGGCGTTTTCCCCCCCCCCCCTCTTTTTTTTTTACTAATAGGTATTTACAGCTCAACATTACAAATCTTTACGGAAGAAACACACTATTGATATTGGCGCCGAATGATCTTACAGTACTTTCCTTATTGACGGTACCGGTACG
>NW_022727062.1:1257662-1260856 GCF_011630105.1 Anneissia japonica
GTATATATATTATGTATACTGTCTCTTATACACATCTAGATGTGTATAAGAGACAGTATATATATAGGCCTATATATATATATATATATACCTGTGTTGCCTGACGATCGCAATAGCGTGAAACTCCGAGTAGCAACATTCTGTTCCAGCGACCTCCAGTTCTATATATATATATATATATTAAACAACTAACAGGGAACAGGGAGGGAGCTGTTTTATGACAATGGGCTATGCCTGACCTGACGTACCGTATTAACATCATTTCGTTGCCATTTATGTGAGCACTGTTTCCCATTTAATGATATAGTTATTGTCATATTATATTAATATTGTATATTTTATTTCACGCATTACATATTTCGTTATTTTATACTTGTCTTTAAGCCGGGCACTCACTGCATGTGCTCAATAGTCGTTGACAGATGCGATTGTGTGAAGAATGCAACGCCCCAAAGTGCGTGCAACGAATCATTTTTTAACGACGATCCGTTCAAACTGTCACCGATAATCAGCAGGCAGACGGCGTCGGCAAAGTCGAATCGGTTGGCCGACGGTCGTACGACAGTCGTACAGCTTATTGAGCGCCCAACTTTACATATCAATAGTAAATAATTACGTTAAAGCAGCCGCAATCTCGAATCTAGGACCATGGTAGGACTGTCAACTAGATTCGCAACACAGCCAGATTTGAATGACCTAGCAACGGCGTGTGCATCAATTCATTATTATGTTATTGTTTGTGTTACCTAGCAACGCGTTCAATATTATTTTAACATATATAGACCTACCATCGTAAGTAACATTAACATTATATTAATTTATATAAGACCTTCGTGAAATTGTTATGGTTATATTAGGTACTGAGTATCTGTGAAACGAGAACAGTTAATTATTTTCATAATCAAAGAGAATCATTTCCACTATCCAATAATAACATCTACCCTCGGGCTAATTATAAAGCAATATATTATAAGCGTTATATGGTTCATATTATTTTCCCAATCCGTTCATTTAACCTTCTATTGTATTCACCATTTAACTTAAATTACTATATTTCATGTCACACGTTGTACTTGTAGGCGTACTGTATTGTATCTTTAAAATGCGTTAGAAAAAGTATTACATTGTAACCTGATTTCATACTGCTAACTGCCAACACAATATCATAAATTTCTTATATCCAATAATATATTTATAGCATTTTAAATAATAATAATAATAATAATAATAATAATTATAATAATGATGATGATTATGAGGATAATAATAATAATAACAATTATAATAATTAACAATCATCATCAACATCCTCATCATCATCGTCGTCGTCTTCGTCGTTGTCATGATGATGATAATAATAATAAAATAATAATAATAATAATAATAATAATAATAATATTAATAATACTAATAATAATAATAATAATAATAATAATAATAATAATAATAATAATAATATTAATAATAATAATAATAATAATAATAAATTAGACAACAAGGGGTACATGCTTGTCCGAAGAGGGAGAAAATCCTGATCCCCCGCCCTTAATTTTGCCGCCACTGCTTAAACAGAGTCCAGAAATACAAAATGTTGCAGTACTTGAGCCTCTAGTGATGTGTGTTGCATTATAAGTACAAGTTCACAGTACCCCACTAAAATTAATGTAGACATAGTTGGATTTCTGTGGGATAAGTGACCTCTGACCAGTGGCGGACCGTCAAGGCAAGCAAGGTATGGAGTGCATACCCTGGCTAAAACAAATTTAAAAAAAATATAGTAGTACAGTTTCTCTCTTTTATGTAGCATTTTTTAGACAGAATCTTCTATATAAACCTTAATTTTTCGAGTTGATTGATCCTACAGCCCATTGGAATACCAAAGTTTTTAAATTTTTGGCCTACTTTGGTATCTAGAATACTTCACAGTCGGACCTATCGCATCGTACTGTCACTGCTTAGAATTTCCGCATAGCTTGTTTTCAATATCAGCCAATCAAGTATTCAGTTATTCAATGGGAGTCGGAGTATACCCTACAACGCTAAAATTTGCTAATGTGACAACTGTGTGGTGGCGTCAGAATAACCAATTTGACACTGGAATAGAAGCATCGAGAGTATGTGCGCATGCTCTTCTCACAAATCGGGACCTCCACTGCCGATCGGGCGTTCTATCTACAGGTCTAATCTCGATGATTAAAGTTTGAATAAATTTGCATATACATATGACCGGTATAGAAGAAATTTTGAACTATTAGGCCTAGTATTTGAATTGAAATGTGTTAAAATACAAGAATAGGAATACTTTTGAAGAGAAGATAGGCTGATAAAACCATGCAGGTATTAACAATAACATACATTTGTATTTTGACTATAGGACACAATCTGATTCTGTATATTAGTAGTAGAACTTTTCCTACTAGCATCATCGTCATCGTCATCATCATCATCATCATCATCATCACCATCATCATCATCATCATTATCATTATCATTATCATTATCATTATTATTATTATTATTATTATTATTATTGTTATTATTATTATTATTATTATTATTATTATTATTATTAGTTTACATCTTTCTACTTTACCGTATGATCTCCCTTATAATACCATATAATTCCAAAGCATTTTACTGGCGGCGGAACTATTGATTTTTTTTAATTGTAGTAAACAGTTTTATTTTGCTAAACAATACAAAACATTTTCCTTCTGCAACAATGTTGTTCCGCTTGAACGTCGGAAATAACCACTTCACTGTTCCCTGTAACCAATTGGTTCGTCTTATTCGCCACCCTATATGTCATGTTTTGTACATGCGCAATACGCTATTTATTGAAGATTGTTCTCTTAAATGTTTGATGACGTTAATGGTCTGGAGCCAATGTTGAATTGGAATTGATAACGTATAAAACTCGATAACTTCGATTTGCCCTGCTTTTGTTTGTTATGATTGCTGAAAAGTAATTGCTACAAAGTAATATGTTTATTTTGTCGATATGAGTTTCTATAATTGTTCAAGACGTCTTTTGTACAAGCTACTATATATAATTGCATATTATAAACATGTTATATCTATGTAACACATATTTTATTACAGTTTAGTTTCGTGTTACACATACATTTATATATATTATATTTATATACATGTATATATATTATGTATATACATATGCATGTATATATATAAAA
>NW_022727062.1:1260992-1269218 GCF_011630105.1 Anneissia japonica
ATATATATATTGAAATTTAAGCCTTTTGTATATATATATATATATATATATATATATATATATATATATATATACACATTATATTATGATTATTTCATAGGCGTTTAGCTTATTTTATTCATCATCATCATAATCGTCATCATCGTTGTTATCACTATTATTACAATTGTTATTACTATTAATATTATTTCAAATACGCCTACTATTAATATAATCAGAGTCTACAAAGAATGATATTATTAACATAAATAATTTTGTTAATATTATCATTAATCATTTTATTTATTTGGAAATACTAAACCATCTTCATTATAATGTAATCTTCCGTATACAGGTGAACAGGATGGATAGCTAGATCTATGGAAACTTTTGATTAATTAATTTGTCAGTTGCCATATTTCACGTTAAAGACAATTGCAGATGAAAGAGTATATACACACACCTGCTGACTAGCGAACAACATCTAAAATTGTCTAAATATAAATACGAAGTTGAAACTTCAAGCGGAATTGATTCAATTTAACATTAATAGCTTTAGACACCTTCAATGAGGGGGAAGGGATAACAAATTATCATCTAATATCAATGATCTGTGTTTAATTTCTAAACAAAAAAATACATAAACATACAAAAGTGTATATACATATTCTAATGTTTATTGATCTATATATATACATATATATACATACATATACATATATACTTATATATATATACACAAATTGTGAATGAAACATTAGAAAATAGTGTAGCCACTAGCAAAGCCTAGATCTAGGCTTTGCTACTGGCTACACATTCACTAATCACCCTTGCAGTCTGCTATTATGTAACATAAATTTATGTTGTTTCACCCAGTCATTATTTTCTAATGTCTCATTTACGTTGAGAATGTCCTGAAGACAGGACAAAATATTCGTGCCAAATAAAAATGTTCCTATAATACGTCAACTGTGTATGATTTTTTTTATCGTACCAATGTCTATATTTTCTATATATATAATTATATATATATATATATATATAACATATATAAGATTGCCTAAATATATAAAATTGCCTAAATGACTAGTAATCAGTAGTAAAAACGATTTTATATTTTTCCATAATTATAACGTCATTTGATTTGATTTGTAAAATTATTTTTTATCGTATAGGCCTACTCGATAAATGTTTATAGAATCGTGCTAATATGAAATCTTCTCTTATTTCTTTAAATTTCTAAAGTTGATTTTTACCTTTTTATCGTTAATCGTTATCGTCATAAACAGGCCTTAAGATAGATTATTAACACAGATTAATTAATTGTAAAAATCATGGGCGTCGATCGGTGGGGACACGTCTCCTACTTTTTAAAGTAAGGGTGCCATCATATCAATTGTCTCCCCTACGTTTCACCAAACTTCTATAGTTAAAACCACACTTTTCAAAGCGAGTGGAAAGAACAACTACAATTACGAATGACTGTCATGAATTTTGCCTATTAACTTGTGCTCTGTTCCAAGGGCAGTGAGTACTCCCGGATCCATACTGACTATACTTAGTAAAAACGAAAATTATTTGTTCATTTCGTTACCATCTCAGTAACCACTCCATCGATTTTATGGATGCAACGGTTATCAGAGGCGAAATTTATAATGAAAACAATGTACGTTGTTCAAATTTGAAGCATTTTTACAAACTTAAAGGTGCAATTTTTACTATAAACGATTTATTTCTTTTTTATATTATTAAGGCCGTATACTAGTGTTAAATATTATCTGCATACATAGATTCATGTTTTCCTGATTTCAAAAGAATTGTAGTTAGGCCTAGTCAATTGAATTTTATATAGTCGTTATTAAACAAAAATCACGGATAGGTCTGTCTATTTCCACTTATTTAATAGTGATACTACAAGTTTACGAACTCCGATGTTACTTGACGCAATCTGGCCATGACATCATGCAGGGACCCCGTGCCCCTTCCCTCACCGTCCCGCGAAAAATAAAAAAAAAAGAGTGAGAAAAAAATTAAGATGTGTTAAAGGGAGGAAAGAGGGAAAATAAGGAAGTGTCCCATGAGCTCAGTGGCGGTCACAGCAGTGGCTGAAAGAAGAGCTCGATTATTTTACAAATCACTAATTTTGAATTTTCTATTGATTTATGGCGAACACAACGTGACATTATATCCCCGCCGACGCCGATTTTTTTTCCAACGATTTCATAAAACCAGGATGTAAAATAGGAAAAAAGACGTGTAGTGTCCCCAACTAGAACACCTATCCATGCTCAGCCACCAACAATTAGGGGTCCCTGCGGCGATCCTACCCATAGGATCCTCGCTCTATAGCACCCTGATCTAAAAGAGCTTTGTTTATACATAACAGCATAATACCGTATGTCTCTGACAGGACATATAGGACATATATTATTCCATTGGGGATGGGGTGCCCAGCCGAGCAGCTCCCCCCCCCCCTACATTTGTCAAAAATAAAAAAAATCGAAATAAAATATTTCAATTTTAACTGTGAATGAGTGACATTTCCGAGCATCTAGGGGTGCCTTGTTCATAATTTGCTTTGCGACTTCTGTATAAAATAGAATATATAGGTCTATAATTAGTCATTTGCGACGCCGGTGAGGGAAGGGGGTGTCTAAGGGAGGGGATCATATCAGAGGAGGCTGCTTTGAAAAAGCATGTTATACCATCTGAAAATGCCACTTCCGAGCGTCTAGAGGAGCATATTCTTTCAAATTTGCTCTAAATTCTAAGGGAGAGGGAGCTGGTCTCCCGTCGGGAAAAGTTAATAATTTTGTAGATTGCTTTGAAAAAGCATTTTTACCACCTGTGAGAGGCATTCCCGAGCGTCATAGGGGGCGCTGTTTCAGTATATAGGGGCATATTCTTAAAATTTGCTCACCTCAGCCTCAACCATGGTGGGCTGGGGCTGAGGTGGGTATGTTCAACTATTTCTCCCACCCCCGTCAGAAAATGTCTGGATCCGCCCCTTCCGTGATAATGATAATTTAAGTAAATCACTTTTCATGTTAGTGAAATAAAAATGCTAACTAATGTTGTGTGTGCTTCCTATCTCCTTAGTCCTGTTTGATCGTAAACAAAAGTAAAACTCAAAAAGAGGAGAAAATGAACCGGGCATGATTATAATTACCAGGATAATAATATATATAATTTTAAAAAAAAATCTATTTTGATTATGTTGTTCATTATATTAAGGGAAAATTAGATTATGCTTTTTATAATTTTTTTTTCTAGAATTGAAAAGCTTTATATTACTTTTTTGAAGATAAATTAAAAAGCAAAATGTGTATAATTGTTCTGTTTTCTTTTCACATTTTCATTTATTATTTAATTTAGTGGGTGGCTCTCATTCTTGCGACATGGTCTTAATGAGAGTCTCCCAAATCCTTCAATTTCAATTTTCTTTTATACTTTTTTGTAACATTCTGTTGGATTGAATATATTGATTTGTGATTATGATTGTAATTGATAAATTGAAAAAAAAAAGAGTTATGATAAATATTTCAGTGATAGATTCAAAGGGCCCAGATGACCCACCCTCCCTATTTTTTTTCCAAAATTTAAAAGTGGAGAAAAAAGAAAATTATATCCGAATTCAAGTTTGAGAGTATACCATTCCCGGCCAACTAGAGGTGCCATAATCATAAATTTTCTTATCTCAGCTCAAACTATGGTGGGGCTGAGGTGGTCTAAACTCCATCTGTGAAAGTCCCTCTCTGGGCCCCCTCTATTTGGAATTCGTGGACCCACCACTGTATTTTGGAATTGTAGTGTGGAAATAAATGTTAATTGCATTCCTTAAAATTAATTAGATACGACTTATAAAAGGCTATAGACGCCAGAGCTTCGGGGTGGGGGACTTCGCCCACGGCCCCCGGTAAAGGCATTAGGCGGCCCCCTGCCACCGCCAGGGCTTGGGCCTACGGACAAAGACTGCCTTATTTTGCAATTCGCCCCCCCCCCCACCTGTCTCTTATACACTTGACGCCCTTTGTAAACTGAGCATGTGCAGGGTAAAAGCAGTAATACAAAGGCAGCGGTAGACTACCGTATGATCATGAAGTAATTATCATGAATACATATAGAAGTACATAGTAAAATATATGTGTGTATGCATGCTAGGGAATATTATCTATACCTTAATGTTTTAATGTTGCTAAGTAGACCTTAAAAATAGTAATATAATTTAGTAACTACAGCCAATAGTTGAATTTGTGCAAACAAACCATTAATTATAACTAATTACAAATTACTTTTAGGCCTATATACGATTTACTTACCGCCTCAGTATTCAGATTTATGTAAGACTACCAATTACAGGTAAACTGTTGCAATAAAAATATGAACTTCCTTAAGAAACTTAAGCCCAACATTGTTAGCATATATATTAAAACGTAACATAACAGTGCGGCGTATACTTCTTAATGAACGTCCTTTATTCGTGCGTCAAGAATTCGAAATTAACTCTCATTCAAGAAGAGGAGGTACGCGTCAATTATCCAATCAAAAACATCGTATTTTTTGACGACGGAATAAACTCTAAAGGTTTCCTTGGATACCCATAACAACTTCCAAGTATCATATTTTTAGATCAACACATTACGCAGCTATCGTTTATTAAAAGGAGAGAAAAGAGATCAGTAGTGCGTATCGACTATGTGGGATTATTTTTGAAAAAAAAATGACCCGCGGGCAGCGATTGTATTTTGCCCTATGCTGGAATCTCGAAATGTGATTCGCCATGCATGGTTTATAGCTAAATGGAAAGTGATATCGTATACCTTTTTGGCCTCAAACCAAGGATACGCTCAAATTGTTTATCAAATGAATGAATTGATTAAACTGTTGGAATATTTGATTCATTTTTTATTATTTAAACATAAAATAATAGAATGTATTTAAGGTTTTTAATAATATAATCAATATCATTTTGAACTTTAGTAATGTTATCTTAATAATCATCATTATCACCATCTGTGTTATTATTATTATTATTATTATTATTATTATTATTATTATTATTACTATTATTATTGTTGTTGTTATTGTTTTTGTTATTATTATTATCATCATCATTATTATTAGTATCATCAACATCGTCATCATCAACACTATCGCCACAGCTTACAATGCCACTGATGCTGCCGTCATCATCGACGTCTTCATCATCTTCGTAGTCATCACCCTCATCATTAGTATTTACTAGCATCATAATCATTAGTACCATTATCACAATATTATTATCCTCGTTAGTTATTTAAGAATAATGTTGTCATATGCAACATGGAAAATGAACGAAACTGCAACCAGGAATATTTAATTTAACAAGACACCTTATATATATATTGATTAAGTAATTAAAATCTTATACGTATGACGTATGCAAATTGTATTTCAAACAAAACACAATACGGTATAGCATTATACAAACGTGATTTTACGTCTAAAAGGAGAATTGAAATATACAACTGACAAACATTGGGGAGCGGATCTTTAATTAAGATACTAAATAATGAAAGCTTTGTATTTAATTAACTATCGAATCAAATTTGAGACGATATCGCCACTATTGAAACGAGATACAAGTTGCCATGCAACGAATAAAGCGTATTAGTGTCAAAAGCTATTCTACTGGTGCTTGTTAGGTGTAAGCTCCATGTGGTCGCCCCTAAAGCAGTTTTACAATTTGTTGAAAGCTGCAACATTTAAGAAGCCAGCATTTACCATTTGGTGAATGCTGGCTTTTGAAATCTATTATTCATACTGTTCAATATTGACACGTATTCTTGCGAAAATAATAGGCCTATGTCTAATAATTGTTACTCAATTATTTTTCATCAAAATTAACTCCGCTCTTTTATTTACCTATGAGGGGGTACTCTTGTTCAACGTCACACGTCAATATGACTAAAGCCTCATTCTCACCAAATCCAAATTTTCGGATCGGAAGGCCCTCTTAATCGATCAGATTTTCGAATCAGTGTGTATTGAATAATAATGGACGCTGGTGTTCAGTGCATCGGAAACGCGGTCTGATTTTCGTTTTGCATCAGATGTGAATGCAGCCTGTTTTCCGAATCGAAAGCTCTGATTGGTTGTCAATTTTTCGCTTTGTAAAAAGTAGGAAAACTCAGATAGAAATGTGACTACATATGCGCATGAACCGACGTTTTCGATTCGCGCGAATAAATTCGCCTAGTGGAAAAACAGGATTAAAACGAGGCGCGCGCGATCCTCTTAGACTGCCACTGACAAAAAAAAACAAAAAAAAAAAAAAAAAAAAAGGGGACAAAAAAAAAAAAAAAAAAAACGGCGACGCGTCGCCAATCATTCAATATAGATAGCATGAGTATATCAATATAAATGTATTAAATTAATTGGATCCCAGTATTGATAGACTTACATGAATGTTAATTAGACCTATTGATTCATCAGCCAGTGTAGGCCTATATAAAGGGCTTTCATTATTCTCTAGGTAGGATGAACTTGAAGAGAAAATTTATTTTATAGTTTTGAAATGAACATCAACAATCAAACCAAGAGCTGAAAGTGGTAACAAGCTAAACTAAAATAATAATAATAATAATAATAATAATAATAATAATAATAAAAATAATAATAATAAAAATAATAATAATAGTATAATAAGGGCATCAAAACCAAATTACTTAAAAGGACCCAGAGAAGCTCAATGGTGAAACGTTATCCGTATTAAAATGATGTATGCTTACATGTATCATAATTGATTTTACCAGACTGTAGAAGTAACGTTAACACATTAACAAACTTAGAAAAACATGGTCTCTTACGTAGTAAGACCACTATCACGTCAACCGTAATAAACCGGGAAATTGTGTGAATTTCATATCGAATATCGTAGTTAAATGTGGTTCCTCAGGCGACGAGCATGCGTCAGTTTGGCCTACACCTCATCCCTACAGCAACGTCTGTATTGAAATTCTATTCTTCACACTGGCTTACAGTCAGTTCTTGTTCTTCATCCTTTAAAGATTCAACAAGAAGTTATTACAGACAGAGACAAACAAAAATAATTGGTAACGTGAAAACTGTGAATTGTGTAGGCCTGTGGCGAAAAAGCAACATGCGCGAAATAGGCTGCTAAAGACAACAGCCGATGCATGATGACACACATCTTCTTGGAAAGCGAATTTCTTTCTGACAAAAATACAGATATGTGAACCAGCCGATTTTTAGATAGCATCTTTAATAACTCAATAAAAAATCATAAATTTATATCACTGTTGGTTTTAAAAAATGTTTAAATACTTATTCAAAATTAGCTATTACTAACATATTATATCATTAATGACTGTTTTTGTATTAAATATTTTATTATTTTGCTTCAATGAAACATTTTGTTCAAAAAATTACCAGAAAATAAACATTTCTGCCCTTTGTTTAATAATACCAGGTATTATAATAACTTTCTATTTAATATCTTCCAAACTGCTGGTAGTAGGGACTAAAAATTCAAGTTTTCATTTTTGTTAATTTACTATGATATCAATGACTCCTGAAAACAGCATAAAATATGAAATATCAATAAAGAAAACATTGTTACGTTGCTGTATCTGTAGGCAGTTGAAATTTAAACTGTATCACTGAATCGATTACTTATAACAACAAATTTGTGTGTACCCATTTACTTGATATCCAGGCTAATTAGCAAGACTTTTCAAAACACATTAGTTGATTGTGTAAAACGATGTTTTCTTAACTTAAGCCTATAACTTTTTATAGACATACTTTTAATGAAAAGACGGTCATCAATGTATTAACAAAGAAAACTTGATTGTAAGTCTCTAGCAACAGTTATGAAGATATTGACAAGCCACTTAACTGAAATTAAAGACCAGAAATGTATACGTTTTGGTTATTTTGGAACAAAGTTTGGATTAAACTAAAAAATTAAAATATGTATGTTCTAAGCAATAAATTATCTAACAATTTTTGGGTGCCCAAATATGAATGCAATTTATTACTGAGATGGCCATTTTGAATTCAAAAGTTCCACGATAATAATAGACGTTAAATTAATACACAGCATTTTATTAGAATTTATACATATATAAAGATAATTTGTGTCAAGCTTCGGTAATTGCACGACTGAACCACTTAGCTGTTCAATTAATAAATGTGTTTTAACGTTGAAGTTTATGCAACTAAATTACTAAGTTCATTCACTCT
>NW_022727062.1:1269587-1272695 GCF_011630105.1 Anneissia japonica
TAATAATAATAATAATAATAATAATAATAATAATAATAATAATAATAATAATAATAATAATAATAATAATAATAATAATAATAATAATAATAATAATAATAATAATAATGGTCGACTTATAGAGCGCACTTAACATAATTACCACCAGGCATTGAATCAAGGACTATGCAACACATACTGAAGTATCAAAATCGTCAAAATTTTCGGGGACTTTGCCCCTGGACGATTTTCGGAGCATTTTAATCGAAGCTCGGCCACGCCTATCCTGCTTTCGTCGGGGAAATCTGACCCCTCGGCGGGGGCATCGGCACAAGGCACCCTGTTCATTTTGTGTTTAAACCTACCAGGTACCCACTTGTACTGCTGCAGGGTGGAAAGAGACAAACGTAAGTAAAACGCATTGTCTAACACAAGCGAAATGCACAGCGAGGGATTGAATCTACGATCTCAAACTGATCCAACGTCAATGCTTCAATGATTTGCTTGTATCACCTTTCTATATTTAATTGCCTATATATATTGTGAGTTAATGTTGGTATAGTATATTGTTTTCCAGGTTATTCATTTGTGAACAAATCGATACATACACAAAAAAAAAACAAAGACTAAGACAGTAATTCGATATGAATTATTACTAAAATGGAGAGAAATCAAGAAGAGTAATGCTAAGAATAGAAAATAAATATAGATAATGTTTGACAATGGCATTTTATGCATCGTTAACGGATGCATTTCCAGGCGTCTCCATAATACCAAATTGCCCAAATGAATGAAGTGAATGAACCTGAGCCAACATAAAAGCTATTCATGTTAGTTTTAATCTCACTTCTTCTCATATTATGTGTAGAAAGAAATAAAATTATGTTTCAAATAACTTGATCCAACTAGTTGTTGAATCGTTAGTTGTGCACTAGAAATAATGGTTTCATTCGTTGAAATATTTAATGAATTCATGAATATCTTCCTGCAATTGGACTCACAAACATTCCTTATTTGTATTCTATCTGTGGTTAAAAAAAATCAAGAAATAAATTAAAATAATGAGTAACAAATCTAAAAGGACCAAATAGGCCTAAATGATCATAGGAGACACGATTTATTATTTCATACAATTTATTAAACTAATTTATTAAATTAATTTAGTTTTAGTTCATACTTGGTATTCATATCTTCGTTGATTACCAATCAATGGACAATCCAATAAGCCCAGCTCCTTAAGCCTGGTTCTCACAAGAGCCCTAGTATCCGGATCGGGAGCTAACCGTTAGCACCTGTGTGAAAACGCCCGATCGGTTAGCGCTAACCGTTAAGCTTCATTCACACTTGTTCCGTTTCGCGGAACGGAATAGATGTCCGTTCCGTGAAAAAAAAGTTGAAACTGTGTTGAAAAATGAAAGCATTCGCACCAAGTCCGTTCCGTGAAAAAGCAGTATCGGATACCGCTAACGGTTAGCAAGCGCTATCGGTTAGCACGTTGAGCACGTACGCGTTTACAATTTCCAGTTTCTTATTGGCCAGTTATTCGATCATCATTCTTGATATCGGGATCGGGATCTTCTCGTATGGACGCACGACAGCTAACGGTTAGCAAGATCCGGATCCTGCTACCCGTTAGCAGCCGTCTGAGAACATAGCCTTAGATATTGTAATATCGCACAAAACGTACAGCGTAACCGCACGCCATTACGCACATTTTTGGGACAAGTGCGTATTCCATGCCTTGATGATTACAGTAGTCAGTTGGCGGATTTAGGGGGGGAGGGGACCGGCCCGTCCCGGCCCCTTCTTTTTAAAGGTAAAAAAAAAGAAAAAAAGGAAAGAAGAAGAAAAATGACGCCTCAAATGAAGAAAAATAACGCCTCAAATGTTATTTTCGGGCGTCTAGAAGACAAAAAGTCGCGGGGGCATGCCCCGGACCCCCTAGGACAGTGTTTTCTCGATCGGCCCAACTTTCGCCAACCCCCCCCCCCCCCCCCCCCCCCACTTTTGCACATCTCTGGATCCGCCCCTGATAGCTCTTTGACGTCATATTCAACAAACTTATGAATAGTATGAATCTGCTTCTGTGAGTGATAAAAATAATATGTTCTCGTTTTTATTATGCAAAACTTAGGCCTACTTAAATATGCAATGTAAGCATTTCAATATATATTTTTTTTATTTTCAAGTATTACCGTATATTAGCTTGACACAAACATTAGCCCGACCACAGAATGCCTATAAATTTAAATTAGGCAAAAATAAACCTTTTAGAAAACAATAAATAAACATTAGTTGTAGAAAATTGTACTGTATAATATATTGTTAGAGATACAAAAGTGAGAATGGTACAGATATTCAAATGGTTATAAAGTTCCGTAAAATTCTATTATTCTTTACTGAACATGTTGCACGTCACATATTATCAAACAAAGAGACAAGATTAATAATAAATTATATTGCACATGGGATGATAATCTAGTATTATTCATCGAGTTATTATTGTGTGCCTACTGACACGTTCAAATATAAAATATAATGTCATTGCAAAGAAGCACAATAACTAGATCGATTCGACAGTGACCGATTCTAACTACCAGTGTGTAATTCAGTTTTTCACACGAGACGTGGCCTACAAACATATGTTAGCTTAGTCAATACTTGACAATATTTCTTGAAAATCAAAAGGGTTAAAAAAAACTTATAACATACTCTTTGTCATACACACGTTGATAAATTCCCAATTCTTCCCAATTTAGTTGGTAAATTTGATGCTCCTTCTACTGAGGGCAGTATCCTAGTACTGATGTTTCTGACTGCGAATCTGATTTAGATGACAAAACAACCACGGTGAAGCGCGTCTTTTTATATTTCATGGGAAAAACCTACAGTATAGCTTATTGGACGAAAATCCTATATTAATATTAATATTTATATATATATATGTATATATATACATATATATATAGACATATATATGCATATATACATATATACACATATATATATATATATACTTATATACGTATATATATTAGTATAAATTAATTAATTTATTATTATTAATATATATATATTAATATAAATATATTATATATATATATATTATATATATATATTATATATATA
>NW_022727062.1:1272789-1273346 GCF_011630105.1 Anneissia japonica
CATGTCTTCAGCAGCCAGTAAACCGGCGCACTTTCATCTGTCCACGACAGGGGCCGAATGAACCAGTACACCGGGGTAACCCCCTACTCATCTCGAAAGATGTACTGGGTTCTTTAAAGTGCACATGAACATTTTTGTACACTGGGCCTACGGTTTATAGTCCTTATCCGAGAAAACTTGTTCCACCACCAGAACTATAGGAGCGAGCCGGCCGCGAACCAGTGCCGATATTGTTGGCTATGGTCATATATATTATATATATATTATATATATTAGATTATATATGATATTGAAAGGAGTTAGCCGTTAACACTGTTGAATAAATATAATATAAATCATCAAAGGTACATATACAGTGTTTACATAAGGACATGAAGGAACATCGTAGGCTACCTTGTAGCTTTCAACGAATGAAGTCCTATAAAAGTCATTGTGTAATAAAATGCCTTAGACGGGATTCGAACCTGCGACCTCTCGCTGACAAGGCGAGCGTAATAACCACTAGACCACGAAGGCTTCATGGTTGAACAGGTCCAAATAACCGTCGGGAACATCAT
>NW_022727062.1:1273539-1290552 GCF_011630105.1 Anneissia japonica
TGTATATCACACTCAATGCATAATGTTAACTCAAGCAATAAATCAGGTAGTCTTTGCACTCTCAGATGCAACTCAAAAATAGGTCTAGGAACTCCTGTATTCACAGCTTAATAGCTTTTAACAGATAATATATTTTAGGACTATACCATGTCACTCTGTTTACAATTTAAACATCTGAATTGCAATATGTATCTAGTCTTTTTATATATTTATCCTAAGTATGCCTTGCCATTTGTGCCATGAATGTGTTTGTAGTTAGCCTTTTAAGTGCAGTAGTATGTTTATCGTTGTTTTGCAATTTGTCTTTATTTATGTGTTAATTACATTGCGCTATGTGTTATAGTTATCTAAATTGTATCAATGTATCTGTTTAAGCATCTGGAAACCAAATTTCATGTGAAACATGTTGTGCACATTGACAAATAAATATATCTTGTATCTTCTATCTTGAATAACTGTCTCTTATACACATCTAGATGTGTATAAGAGACAGATATAGGCAAACACTAACGTTTATATCCATCTACTAAATAGTACAGTACCACTTTATGGTATCATCCTATATAATAATATGCGTTAAGCTTAGGTGAATGCAATGTTAATTGAAATAGCAATGTGATACCAATATTGTTTTTTAACAATTAACCTTACATATGCGGTTCACAGGCACACGGTGGACAATATTTGTTTTCTGTGTAAACTCAATTATATCAAAGATACCATAGTACCTGCTACCATGGCAATAAGCTGTTTGGAGGGCGTATTATTGGGAGATGGGTGAGTAGAGCGCAAGTTATTAAAATGTGCGCGCCTCTCATTCTCTCCGATTCACCCACGGTTTAAAAAAAGTCATCTCATATTACAAATATTTCCCCCAGCTACCACGCCCTAAACAACGTACCGTAACATTATTCCGAATCTCCAACCATCCTCATCCACCAATCAGCCCCTAATCATCCCCTCCCTTTAGGTCTCTGCTGTTTAAAGCTTAAACGTACAAAATAGTCATCAATAGAGGACGCTGCGCAGGACTAGAAAATGTATGTAGTTGACGTAATTATGATGAAATACTAGTCTATCACAAAACTTCGTCGTAGTTCATAGAAATATCAAGTTGCTAGAACAGAGTTAAACTATAAAAGGTAAAAAATGTGGACTACGGTATCTTATGGGATCCAGGAGCAGTCATATTATTCCTGTAATATGACTGGTCCATGATAGGACCCTGTTTGATTTATATAGCCCATTGCAGTTTCAAACGTGTATTTGTTGCTTAAAAACCGTTTTGCATCATTAAAAGGCATTGATAATTTTCCACCATTCTTAAGCACTATCAACTTGAACCGATTATATTTATAGCGGCACTTTCGAGTTTGCATCATTGCTGGCAATATCGTATTCGCACCGCTGAACTGTCAATGCTTACATCTCAAGCACCGTTGCTTAATTAACTACTTTAGCGTCATCACTTATTATACTTGAATCACTCTCCACGAATTCCGAGTCCGTCAGAATATCCGTTTCTTGAAGTTGGTCCATAAAACTTTTAGAAACAGGTAAACTGTGTATTGAAATGTCAGACCGATATGATACGCCTTTGCTTAAACTGTTTATTTCATTTTTCTTTGTTGTCATATCACACTCGCTGCCGTCGCCATCGTCAGAATAGCCAAGACAACTATTAAAACGAGTCTTAGGACTTGAGCTAACACAAGCGCTTCCAATATTATGTACAATATCTTCATTAGAATGTATAGGCGTTAAGTAACTTTGTATCGTCAAAAATTCGTTTGAATTTCTGTAAGAAAGAAAGGAAGATTAAAACTATTAAAGACAGATTGTTTGTAGTAATATATGTTTACAATAACAGGATAGTGAACATGGGTTAGGGGGTCATTGGGAAATGATAAGCACTAGCGCATGGATACAAGGGAGTATTTAAAACCTGGATTAAAAAAAGGTGTTTAACCACCGGTTTTTCCACATTTTCTTCAGTTTTTAAATATTAAACAATCTGTATCTCATTAACCGTTCAAGAGTTTTTCGTCGAACACCTTTACACATTTTTTGTTTTAGAAAATCAGTTGCACAATTCCTCCCCCTCCCCCTAACCCCGAGGCCTGGCTTTAAATGATACACAATACTTACCCTTGATCTGATATGCTGCAAACAGTAGGTTCTTCGATACAGACTGTGATTGGTAATGGTGGGAACGTGTTCGGAATTGACGTTGCTAGTGAAGAGATCATTACCTTATCATCTATAATCAAACCGTTAGGAAACAAACAAAAATAATGACCATTTTTCAAAATTTTAAGTTAGTGACGTACTTTAAATATCATTGTGAACTTAATCATTTTGGAAATTTAACTAACATTTTGGCCGATTTCAACCTAGAGAACTGTGATCAACATTTCATATTATCTCATAGTAATTTTCTCAATAGAATTATCTAAATGGACTAAAATAATTATTTTTTGTCGTTTAAATGCGTGTCATTCGTCACTTGCATAATGCAATTAATGCACTGTGCAAAAAGTCACATTCTGCTTGTTGATTAATTGATTGATTGATTTACAATTTAAAAAAAGCTAGGTTTTTATAAGGACTTCCCTGACGTTTGGATTTTGGAAACTACCATTCTAAGTTCTGCATATCATACCACTGACTTGCCAACTCAAACGCAATCTAGAGCACTATTGTATATACTAATTATATTTTTTATATTATTTTCAATAAATTTGTGGTCGTTCTCGCGTAACAGTGGATATTCGTTACTTTGTAATATAAAAGCTGGTTATCATAAAATCCTTATTACACACGCTATCGTAGCGACAGCGTAACAATTTTATAGAAACCTAGCTCTGAAAAAGCAAGCTAAAATCTAATCTATTGCAATTTTAAGCCTTGGAATAGAGGTAGCTCACAGGCTCTATTAGGGTTCCTTTACAAAAAAAATCTATTAATATGCTACTATGGATTTTTTAAATGTATAGATAACGGTTTTGTACTTGCCATCTGGGGAAACTTTTTGATGATACTGTATGTTTTGTTCTCTCTGAATAATTAACGGTACAACCTCAGAGTCTAAATCATAGACTTCACGTTCCAGTCGTTCAATCTCCGTGTCACACTGGAAAAGAAAATTACATTGCTATTTTGACTTATGCTAGTCTTGTGGCGCGTTAATGTATCTTCACATTATAACTTCATTTATTGAATCTCACTCATATAAACTCTTTTTTTCGGATCATTACATTATTATCTTATTCCGTTTATAGGATCAAACACGTAATTATTCCTAACCGAATCACTTACGTTTTTTGTTCGCAAGTATTGGGACCGTATTAGGTATTCGGTACGACAACACGTCAGGTTGGGCAAAACATCATTTCTATAATATTTTCCTGACGCAAACTCACATAGATATAGTATTTTTTATATGTTATTACTATTATAATAGCGGCATAATATTTGTCAATTATTTGGATTAATAACACAGGATATCATGTGAGAAGAAGATCAACCACAAAAACAATTTTAATTCAACCTACCGGTCTAACCAAATTATTCTTTCCTTATACGTTATTTAAATACATTATAACCACTTTGCCTCTAAACAATGTGTCTAAACGTTACCCCGTCTCCTAGGCAATTGAAAGATTTACCCTCACCTTTGCAAACCTAATCAAATATCACTATTTTCATAAGATGACACAAGCATTTTACCTGCTGTAAACGTTTTTCGGCTGAATTGTGTTCCGATGCGAGTTTCTCTATTTGTGTACCATTGTTAGTAGTAGTTGACGGATGAATCGAAGTTCTTTCCGATCGTAATACTGCCCTCACTCGATCGTTAGCATTAGGGTTTTTCCGTAACTCAACAATCTGTCAAGAGAGGGAAGTTGATGATTTATGTTTGAGAATATTAAAAAAAGAAACTACGATTTGGTGATGAAATTAATTTTATCGCATGACGGATGGATCGCGTCAACTCAGGTCGTAATACTGCACGCACTAGATTTTTAAAATAAGATCTTTTTTTTCGTAGTACTCTTTATAGACTTGTCGTTGATATTAATTTAGTTGTAAGATATCAAGGGATATTTTGTTTTAACGAGTATTAGCTTGTTGACGACAGTACTTACATCTAAAACGACAATAGCTAAATTATGATTAAATACTATATTATAAGGATAGGACCTTGATGCTAGAACATACCTGCTGCGTGGTTCTCCTTTTTAAAATCTTTAACCTTTTTAAGCTCTTTTCAACATTTGAAAAAAAAAACATTTGACATGCCAAAATATGGTCATGATGACATCACATCATGACCATATATAGGCACATCATGACTATATATAGGCACATCATGACCATATATAGGCACATCATGACTATAGCCTATATATAGACATACAAAACAAAATTCTAATAATTATTGTATTTAGTATAGTTGTAGTATTCACCTTAGGAACAAAAACTAATCCTAGTGTGAGTGAAGAACAGAAGATGATGAACGCCGATATAATCCCGAACGAAGCATTTGGACTATCTTGTATCATGAACGTGAGGGCGGCACCACACACACACAAAAGCATGACGTTGTACACACACATCCCGATGTACTTACTATCGTTTAACGCAGGAATGCTTACGTGTCGTGTAGACCACGCAAGTAAACAACCAAACATCTATGAAATAAACAACACGAGTATTGTTATTTCTTAACATATTCTCAGGCTACACACTTACACCTGAATATCGACCAATTATTCAGCCTAATAACTTCACAGATGTTACCTGTACGTCTAAGTAGGCCTACAGCAAAGTTTTATTTCAGAATTCCGTAAATTTAGTATTTAATCTGGTCAAACTATAACTGCATTTAGGTTTAATTGTAGCACATTGGTGGTTGTATTTTTTAGCTTTGATGGCGATGAGTTAATAAATTGTAATAAGGGACGAATTCAGAAATTACCCTGACCCCAACGATGGTACGAACTTTTATGACCATGGAAACATTTTGTAACTTTGGATTTTTGTGACCTGGAATTTTCGTAAGTCTGCCGTAGATATTTCGTAGCCAGAAGACATTTCAGGTTTCGAAACGTCCGCATTACTAAAAAAGTTCCTTAGCACTAGATGCCTAGAAGTAGCACTATTCTATTTTTTCATTTAAAATAAAACATAAATTTGGAGAGCGAAATGGCCTTTCTTCCAGTCATATCACGCAATACAAACTGACGTTGCTGAAAAAGAACTGGGATACGACGATGCGGACAATAACCTACATTACAAACTAATATAATTTAAAACCACCACGGGCTTTCGTTCAATCAGTGAACTTCTTCAGATGAGAGTGAAAATGAATGTCATTCGCTATTATCTTATTTGCAATCCATTTAGATTTAAGTCCAGTCATGATTTATTGAAAGATATGAGCAGCAACGAACACTCAATCATTCTCCATCTTGCTACTGGTTGATTTGACAACGTTTACTTAAAGGCGTTGGAGAGAAGATTTAATCCCTTAGGATCTACTCTACAGCTATCCAAAGTTATATCACGGAGGTATGAATTTATACGATGACATCATATGACAAACATTATATAATATTATTATATATACAGGTATATAATAAATTATATATATGTATATATATCATATATACATATATATATGTATGTATATATATTTATATACATATATAAATATATATACATGCATATATACATATATATATATCATATATATATTATGGTAATAATCATAATAGCATATGGCAATTGCATGTACTAGCTCTATCACACGTTTTTGTTTTACAGTACAGGTCGGTTATTATTATATTAATATACGTATGCTAAAAAGCTAAAATAATGGAAAATGGCAGCCATTTTAAATTGTAATAGCTACATTGGAATACGCACACCGTGTTGTGTTTAAATATTTCGACACATTATTAGATCATCTTCATGATTATCTAGGTCTTAATTATTGTATAAATATCAAAGAGTTATTGCCATACTTGTACGCAAGCAGCAACAATCATTTTGTTTTTTAAAATCTATACATTACTGAGTTTTTATTTAGCCAGGGTATTGTAAAGTACGTGTTTTATTGGATTTCTTATCAAAGATATTATAATTAAGATGTAAAATGTATTGCCAAAGTCACTAGCCTAACAGACAACCATTAATCAATATTTTGAATATTTAGCGCAAACAATACACGTTGAAAAAAAAAAAAAAAAAAAAAACTTTACGATCAAAATAACTAAAGACTGCTATAATCTATGAGCAACAGTTTATAGATAGATAACAATGTAGTTGATTAATCCAATGACGATGTATACAGTGTGCAATATGCAAATGCAGGAAATTCAACCCTAGCAAAAAAATAAAGAAAGATAAAACTGACGCAACACAACACTTCTCTAAAGTTGATATCGCTCTATTTACCTTTCCATCGCGCCTCTATCAGCCCCAAATAACATTTTTGTAGGCCTACCGTACCGTATATAAATAAACTACCAACCTTTGGTTCTAGGTACTGTTTTCCGACGTACATTGGGTCGACAAGTTGCCACGTGATCAGAACTATCGCGTCGATAATGAGCATAACGGCAACCATTACGAAGAGATGCGTGTCTTTTATAACCTGGAATTGTAACAAATACGGTAATATTTCAATTCAACCAATCAATTAATTAATCACAATCAATCAACAATTAGTCTTACAGGGACAGCGCTATCTATGATTATCAAGGCTAAGTTTAGTACGGTAATTTTAGCAAACGGTGGACTAGCAATCTGGTAAATTGCAATCAGCTTGACGATTAATATTATCAGATTATTCTATAATTATTAATTATCATCGAACATCAAGTGACTGGTCACTTACAGGATGGAACAAAATTCGTTATGCTCTATAAGCTCATGAGGGTTAGACAGTGCATTGTGTATAAATGGGTACCTGTTAGGGTTGCCCGCTAGATTAAGATCATCAAAGTATTATTGTTAATAATAATAATAATAATAATAATAATAATAATAATAATAATATTAATAATAATAATAATAATAATAATCAGTTGGCGCGGTTGTGGCTTGGGTTCGAAACTCTCGCTGTGCAAATCGCTTGTGTCCTTGGGCAAGGCAATTCATCTACGGTTGCCTCTCTCTCCACCAAGGGGTACAAGTGGGTACCTGGTAGGTTCCAACACAACTGCGCTGAGTATGTGTTCCATACGTGTTTGATCCAATGACCGGGGTAGTAATGAGAAGCGCTTACAGGCTTTAAGCATGAAGCGCTATTATTAGACTGACATAATATTATAATTATTATTTATTATCATTATTATTATTATTATTATTATTATCATCATCATCATCATCATTAAGTATTAAGCGTATGATGATGACGTAATAAAGATATGAATCAACATGGGCCAAACCTGTTGTTGTAGCATTTTTATTGTGTGATAAAAAGATTTGAATTCGTACCGTACCTTTTTTTTCATCTTTACGTTTGTAAAGATTCTGTAAACCCGCCACGTTTTACAAAACATCGCACCGAACGCTAATGTGAAGGAAACGCACAGAAACCATGCCCTTGCCTGAAAATATTAAATGATCATTACATCAATAGATGAAATGATCGTAGAAGGTTTCATGTTAATGGCTCATGGCAATTTTGAGATATCGTGCGAACAAAATATGGGGAGGAAGAAAGAATAATAATAAAAAAAATCTCTGACAATAACAAGAGGTCATCCGCATGTTAAGATCATTATTATTAGGCCTATTACATAGACCTATAATGATAATAAATGATGAGGTTTTACAATTTATTTTATAGATATTATAATGTTTAATTATGATTATTACTTATCCTTATACATATCATTAATTTGTAACCATACATTTTTAAATAATTATTGTGATTTTACAGCTGCAGGTCTCACTCTAATTCTAGAAGCCTCCAATTAAAGACCACCTCTAATTAAAGGCCAAAGATGCTAAAGACCATGGAAACCCCGGTCTTAAAAGTGGTCTTTACATTGAAGTATGTTCGTATAGGCCACAAATTGCACTATAGGCCCTATTTCACTTACGGCACAGACAATTCGAAATCCCTTGTTACTGAGAAACGCTTTGTCGAGCCCCAAAAAGAAGACGCATGAATATGCCAGTATACCACCGAATATGATCAAGTTGTTAATGTTCGGACTAGACATCTTAATGTACCTAAAATGTAAATCGAACCAAAATATTAGCATGAAATATATCTGCATTTTATGATAGTGATTGCAGTTAAAGTGTCACCTTTAAGATATAGCACTGCTTATTACATTTCGTAGCCTACTTGGCCTGTGGAAAGCAGCATAATTTTGGAACATATATTTAGACAAGACCACTTTTGGATGGATGACAAATAGTCCAAACACTCAAATTATCTAATTATTGCAGGCCGTGCATCGATAATTAACAGTTGTTTAACGTATAATATATTATTATTTTACAGTTAAAAAAATCCTGCCTTAGATTTCCAACCTACCGTTATTATTTATTTAGCATTACTTTTTTAATCAACTCTCAAGCCTTACTGATGGATAATGAATATTATTATTATTATTATTATTATTATTATTATTATTATTATTATTATTATTATTATTATTATACAGATTATTATTATTATTATTATTATTAATATTATTATTATTATTATTATTATTATTATTATTATTATTATTATATATATATATAATTAACTATTATTAAAATTACAATTAAATTTATTGTATTAAGCCGTGCATTGATAATTAACGGTTCATTGACGTATACGATTTTAACTGCTCATGCCTTAGATGCTAAACCTTACTGTTATTATACCGATATTGTTTACTATGACCATTTCTTCGTATAAGATTTAATACACCGTACGTTCGTATTGAAAACACGTACGCTTATGTTTTATATTCTGTTTGAGTGGCAAATTCCTCTCAAATCCTCCACTCTGATTCATAACCGCCAGAACAAGATGTGCGTATCGATCAAATAAGAACAAACAATTTCACACAAGACAGCAACATCCCTTCACTTTCAATTTGTGTTTAAACAATCTCGAAGCCGGTAAAATGATATGTATCTACTGATACTTATTAAAGATTGCCAAGTTTTTTTGTTTACCTAATGGTATCAATTTCAAACACAAAGCATAGGCTGAAACCGACGACGTATTTTGTGAACATTGCTTACGTATCATCAGCGCATTCAGTGTGAGTTTACGCATTAATCAAAAGAATACTTTAAAACATGTCTTTGGGCCTAAAATCCAGATTTGCAAACATAAGACATATGGGTAGATTGAGAATAGATCCAATAACATGGCAAGCCTTTTATCATGTTCAATCACCCAGCCATATTATTGGATGGCGACGATTCCCAAGCGAGATCGGATCAGCACCAGTATTGTAGTCTACTATGCTCTCTGTAAGTAGTGGCTACCTTAACACCACCCCCATTAGCAGTAGAAACTCATAAACTTTCTCCTTAAATACACCTTTGAGTAGTATTTCCTCTGATTTTGCTAATAATGCAACACTCATTGAACTATATGCGAACTTCAGTGTTTCTTCATGATGCATTTGCGCAGAACATACTTTACTCAGACAAATCTCATGGCAGCAACGGCGTTATTATACGACTGATTCCCTGCTTAGATTGTATGATACCCCAGATGCTTTCTTGTAACATTAATATGATACTTTGAAGTACATACAAACCAACAGAAAAATAAACTCAGTTCCACTTAAAGCCAACACAATGATATTGATGGAAATTTGCTGAAAGTTTTTAAGATTAACGGTTTGAATAAAATAATTGTAATAGCATATCAGTTAACAAATACAAATTTTAATTGAATTGGAATATTCATTTACACATACTTATTTTTAAAATTACAAATAAGTAATAATTACAATACAAAAAACAACGACCTTTATCACCAAATAATTCAAATATTATGATATTTTATATCAGAAAATTTTTATAACCGTATCAAAATATAAGAAATTGAAAGAACAATTGCATGATTATTTGTTGGCTTGGTTTTCATACAATTGGTACATGTCATCGCCGACAGCTTTCCCGATTGCGTTGGGGATCTGCTAGGCAGTACAACGATGAAAAGACTGTAGCGACAGTGTAGCGACTTTAAAGAAACCATGCTTTAAGGAGACGGGTTTGGTAGTAGGCTATTGTAAACTCTTGAAGTACAGATTTACTATTAAATTAAGTTCAATGTAATTTACAAGAGATTGTCACTGAGTTACTAAACTATTTTCCTAGAATCCAATGACTTAATATTATTGCAAATTTATTATTACTGGGTTTTCTACGTTCTTCAATACAATCATGGCAAAGAATAATATGTAGATAGTTTTCATTATAAAATATAGGTTTCACTACAAAGTAGCCTACATGGACTATCTCCAAAATAAAAAAATAATTGTCTTTAAAGCTCTTGTCAGCTTGTTGTTGATGGTTTGCCATACCATGCAGTAATTATCTACTCAAAATTTTAAGACTGGATAAGGGTTAAAAAGATCGGGTTTTAAAGATTACATTTTCATGGCTGTTCAACATCTTGTTTTACATTCTACATTTCTGTTTTCCCCTTTAACTTTTGTATCTTTTCCATCTTGTTATATTGCGTATTTGTTATAGGTTTGCGTTATCGTTATAAGATTACGTTATCGTTAAAATAAGATTGCGTTATGGTTCTTAGACCTCCTCAGATCAGGTTATAGATAAGCCTACGGTCGCGTTACAATTATAAAATTGCGTTATGGTTATATGATCGCGTTATAGGGATGACATTAAAGATTACAAAATCCCATTATCGGAGATCTCCCTTATTGTTATTGCGTCACGTTATTAGGATTATGGTACCGTTACAAGACCGGTTAATGAAACCGTCTCAAGCGTCTTGAGACGGTTTTGATCGTGGAAGGCGCTATATAAATATAAAACCATAACCATAACCATAATGTTATGAGATGGCGTTTTGTTTATATATTGATTCAGGATTTGGACAGTTGTAAGTTATATAAAATTTTCTTAAATTTCCAGTATATGATCGCGTTATGGTTTAAGATCGTGTTAAGATCATTAGATTGTGTTATCGTTATATGATCCGTCTTAAGTATACACAGAATATCGTTGTTATAATAACGCGTTATTGTTATAATTTCGCGTTAAAGTTTATAAGATCGCGTTAATTAATGTTGTTGTAATATGACATTCGCATAAAAAAACACATTAAGCTTAGCATTATAAGATCGCAATAAACGTTCAAATTCGGAAAGCGGTTAATTCATCTATCGACGAGCTCAATATTACACTATTAAACCACTTTTAACTGTTTGTATACATTCTCGATTTTGACTCGAATAATCTTTCGACGACATGATCATCATCTCTAATAGGCCTATCATAATTATACAGTCCAGGAGGTAAATTATTTGACGTTGATCATTTACGGCGAAATAAATAATTACTTGTTAATCTTATGCTTAAAAGTGACTGACTGACTAATTGAGATATCGGACAACGGAGTGTATTTAGCAGAACTTATCAATTCGAAAATTACACGTGACACAATCTAAATTATGTTCAAAACCGAAATCGAATCATAAAACCAAATACAAGCGATGCCATTTACATTAGTTAAAAAACAGTCATGAAACAGTTTTGATATTAACTATAATGATCAGGAAAAAGTACCTCCAATTTGTTTATAATTAAAAAGCAAATGTATTCTGAATCTGATTACTGGCCATTTGGCTTGCAGTGTGACGTCAACCGGTGTCCGTTGACGAGCGCCAACCACGTTGATGATGAACATTTTATAATTATTTTAGATGTTGATATGGACAATGGTAGTAAACAGCGGTTTTGATAATATATTATTTTGTATAGTAATGATATAAAAATATGGTAACAATATAAACATGCCTAATTTCAGTAAACTAATAATACTGATAATGATCTATAATGTATTTGCTGAGAGCATTTCTACTTTCAATTACTATACTGTCTCTAAATGTCTCAATCACATCAGTATGATTAACACAAGTCATTGTCCTTCAGACTTTTGGTCATAACAGAAACAAATGAAACTCATAAATTGCGTTTTATTATGACAATAAGACGATCTTTCTTGAGGACAAATCTCTCTAGGGATAATCATTAAACCGTGCTTCCTATGTACTAAATATCTTACCGTTGTTTACGATTCTTCATGTTGAAAAATAGGAAACAACATGCGGCGAATATACCAATGGTAGCTATACCAACCATGCTGAAGAACAAGGAGTGAGAAACTTGCATCGTGGATGATTCGCTAAGCTGTTTGTACGGCGGCGGGGTATTACCTGAATTACACGAAAATCGAATGGTCAACGTTTTACAGTGACAGTAAGATTAATAACACGTGCATTCTAGATAATTGGTCGATTTGTCGGAGAATATTCAATCTCCCGACGAACACGTATTTTAAACATTAATAAATTTACAGAGACGATTATGTAGGTCGATGCTGATAACTATTAGGAAAAAATAAAAACACTAACATACGAGGATATTATACTAATTTCAGAGCCATCGAGTGTGTGCTTCACTACAGAACAAAAATCGCGACCTTCTGACCAAGTGTTTCTGTATTGTATTAAATTATAATTCTGATGAATGCATTAGGCCTATCGTCTGTTTTCTACACGGATTGCCATGATACAAAGATTTATGATTATACCATGTAATAATTGAAGAATTCCTATAAATCTTGATTTAGATCGTCTCGTAGTGACATACATCCATCGACAGGTACGACTGCTCTGATATATTTGGTATTTTGTACGATTATGATAGTACCGGTAATTAAAATTTCTGCTAGCAACTTCATGAGTGTTACTGTTTAACCTCAATATGAATTGTTATTACAGGTCTCCCTTTTATTAAGGTCCACTTTTGTAGCCAGATTTCCATATTTAGCTCATTTGAATAAAAAACATTTGTTAATTTGGGACCAGTGAAAAGTGGTTTTAAATTGGAGGTTGTCTTTTATTGGAGGGTGATATATTTGATCAATAGTCTTACTTATATTATTACTTAGAATATTCTTCTTCTCATTGCATGCCTATTATTAATAAATTATATTAGTAAGCAGCAAGAATGCGATTAAAGATCATTTATATTATATTTAAACATTATGCTATAATCATAGAGTACTATTTACTAAAGGCACACATTAAACATTCTGTCTTCACATACATTAATAACATGCAACTACACACATATTTACTTTATTATTACGTAAGTCAATTATAACTCAATATACAATTTATGGGCTCATAAAATCCAGTTGTATAGGTCTTATATTACATCTGTTAACAAAGTTAGGAAAAAAAACTAATAGGTTTAAAGAATAATTAACATTTATATGCTAAAAAAAATCCAATATACATAAAAATTTGCTCTTCTAATCTAAAGATTTGAAATGATTACAGACAAAAAATCACAATAGAAGATCAACTTCACGGTATTTTATATCATTATATTTATTGAATTTTAAAATAAGCATGAAACCGTTATTACCTGGCCAGCGAAACGCGTCTTTCTTGATAACAAGTTTATCTCCTAGCGAATGATATTCACCAACTTTCTTCATAGTTCCATCTAGAAATAGAAATATAATCACAAATTATTCTCTATTATCATTAACAAACATCAATATCAATAAGCTGATAGTTTCATTATTTTGCATAATAAAGAGGTCTGTAGGCCTAAGCTAAGTTTTCTCCGGGCCCTACTACCTCGGGCACCGTCTGCTCCGACGTTTCCAGCGTTTTATTGGCGTATTAATATTTGGGGCAAATAACATTCCCAGCAAAATATTGAATATTTCCCGGGCCCTCAAGGTCCCGAGGTTCTGCTTTAGTCGGCGAGAGCTCATGTGTTATACCACTTGATATGTATCCTTTCCGTAAAATCACAATAATTATAGAGTAGGGTATGCAATTGTGTTATTCCACAGCAATATTTTATTATATCGATATAGTGTTCAGATCTTCAGAATAGTAGTGATAATTATTTTTTATGATTCTTGTGCCTTGCTCAAGTCGATTGCATTCCAGAACTGTTTTCGGGAAGAGTGAGTTTAATAACAATGTTTCAGTATAACTTTTCAGTTTTTTTATATCCATTTTATAAAGTATTATTTAACTAGATAATGTTTCAAAAGATGCTAAAACATGTGTTGGCGTTATTATCACAAAACCTAACTGCAATATTGACAATTTTCGGGAATGATGTGGTCTTAAGAATTCGTAGATTGAAATTATCTACATATTTTGCTGCAAAGAAGTTAATCCTTAAGTTGAGTTGTATTTGTGACCTCACGCAGCTTGGTTCTACAAATACATAGGCCTATGGTGTTTTTTTCTTCTTTTTCGTTTTAAACCAACAAGAATTTTACTGATACTTGATTTACAATTTTTATATTCGTTAATTGTAAATCTAGCCGACTTATTTAGGACCTTTTATGCGTTCTCTTTGTCAGATGTGTGTTGCGGATCCCATAGCTAACAGAATGTAAGTATAGGTTTGATTTATGTTTTGGAATAATGCGATATCTGTTGAAAAGTGTGAATGACAAAGGACACTTTATAAAGTAGCGTATACACCTAAAGTACCAATACATCTTGAAGCTTATATTACATCATCTATGTTTTTCATTGAAAGCACATCTGTCACTGTGTTTTTACAAATAATTTTTCGCTGCTTAAAAATTGTCCTTTGTAATCAACACTTCTCACCCGTTAAATGCATTCGGAAACGGGCAAATCTTCATAAGCAATTGACTTCGTACACCTCGATGAGCTGTGTGCATACTTATAGTGAACGATTGAAATGCAAAAGTTTAAGTCTTAGGCTTAGTATAGTATAGTGGAAAAGAGTTTGTCGAGTTCAAGATAGAAGTGTTAAAATCTTAAATTCACAATTTAATCAATAAAAAAAATCACTAATTATTATTCAAGTTTATAGATATACTGTATCTCTAACATTTCACAAAAATGGTTATGAGTAACACTGGAAAGTATTTTTTGCAAGAACCGATAAATACAATGACGTCACAGCACTTCAAACATCATTACTTTCGTACGATAGAACAGCTGAATCCGAAATGTAATATCCAATACATCTTTATAATTATTAGATATTGCCGAAGGAAGTGTTTTTTTTAAATATACTCTTTTTTAATATACTGTTTTTATTATTTGCATATACGTGATAGATATTAATGTTACAGACATCTGATTTACCCGCAGGAAAGACAGCGTGTTACTTAAAAAGTATTGTCATCATCGCATGTAAAAATCAACATGTATTTTTTGGCCATAATGATAAGAATAGTCCGATAATTTTCATCTAAAGAATAGAAACGTAGCTGTTCGCTTTTTATGAACCGCTAAAATTCACTATCGCGTCGCTTCCCTCGTGGACATGTCTTATGAACGATTCAAAATTTACCGATATTACGTTCACGCAATCAGTCAATCAATTGTTCGATTTATGCTTTTGAGATTGTACCGTATTAGCCTACATTTAAAAAAAAAATCGGCTAATGAATATTGGTTAACATTAGCGGTTGTTAGACTAAAGTCCGGTTTTCTTTAAATCACTACACTGTCGCTACAGTGTTTTCAGTACAATCGTTGTACTACGAGCAGTCGCCGAGGCGAGTAGCTAGTAGCCGACTGCGTGGCAGTCCGCTGACTAGCAGTCGACCGATCAGCATCACCGAAAGCTGTCGACGATAGAGAGTAGCGATTGTATGGAAACCACTCTTAAAAGCAATGTACGGCTGCGGCAGTATCGTGTATACCTATAGAAGTACCTTGCAAACTTGAAAGAGAGTTGTGAATTGAAGCGTACGTCAGGCAGTAGCTTTCGCACTTCTACGTTTTGTTACGTGTCGCTTACAACAGTGGCGTAACGACGAGTCAGGGGGCCCGGGGGCGATTATTTTATAAAAGTTAGTTTCTGTCGCTTTGTGAGGAAAGATAGGATTACATTGTTTAAATTTACTGTTAGAAGAGCGTTGTCTAGGATAGCCCCCCACCCACCACCAGAGTCCATAGGGGCGTTGCTTACAATAGAATCAAAATTCACATCATGACTTTTAGATTCATCTTGCAAAATAACGACGTATTCATCAACTGCCGCATGTTGGCGCATTATCTGCCTTGGGGCGTCGATGGTTAACACTAACCTTGGAACTGTTGTATTATTTGTGATCCAATCCTTTCACCAGCATCAAAATATACCTCACCCTATAGAAGAAGCATAATAATATTGTTATTACGTATACAAGCTATAATTATTATTAGGCCTACTTAAGACAATACGTATATAATAACTCATATAATTTAAATTTGCAGTCACATATTTTTTCATTATCCATAAGTAAGGCTTGAGAGTTGATTAAAATAAAAGTCATACTCTAAATAAATAATAACGGTAGGTTGGAAATCTAAGACAGGATTTCCTTAACTGTAAAATAATAATATATTATACGTTAAATAACTGTTAATTATCGATGCACGGCCTACAATAATAAGTTAACTTTAGTGTTTGGACTATTTATCATCCATCCAAAAGTGGCCTTGTCTAAATATTAAGGTCCAAAATTCCGCTGCTTTCGACAGGCCAAGTAGGCTACGAAATGTAATAAGCAGTGCTATATAACTGCGATCACTTTCATAAAATGCAGATATATTTCATGCTAATATTTTGGTTCGATTTACATTTTAAGTACATTAGGAAGTCCAATCCGAACATAAACAACTTGATCATATTCGGTGGTATACTGGCCTATTCATTCGTCTTCTTTTGGGGGCTCGACAAAACGTTTCTCAGTAACAAGAGATTTCGAATAGTATTATA
>NW_022727062.1:1291139-1298361 GCF_011630105.1 Anneissia japonica
TTTAAATATTACGTCACTTGAAGATGTGGATAAGAGACAGTATATATATTATGAGAAGAGGAATCCGCAAGTGTATAAACATTTTACCAACCGGTATTCCTACTTGCGACATTCAGCTATATTGCAGACACTTAAACAACTGAGGCATTGAGGATTCGTTGGGAACTCAAATCCAAACAGAAAGCAACTGATCATTCACTCTCTTTGGCAACACATGCTTTAAAATAATTCAAAGAAGTGACGCTGTATGTTATAGATCTCGGAGCGTCCAATCATATGCGATATTAGTGCCATACAAACATTGTTAGGTCAGACTGGTTTCCCCTTTATGGTCAAGTGGTTATGACATTTGAATGTATGCTAAAAATCAGTGGCTCGAGTCCTGGCTAAGGTGAATCTGTACGATTACTCTTCTGTTACATTTCAAACATTCATTCGTTAAACACCGTTGGATATAAGCTTTACATCTTATAGAGCACGTTCAATGGATTTTCTTGCACCATTTATCATTTGTAATATAATTCCCCTTGCAATATAGATTTTATCTTGTCCTTTTTTGTATGTTCATTGTGATAATGCGAAATAAATCTAATGAAATATGTTTTTTGTTATTCCTACAATAAATTTTCATTTTACTAATACAGACATAATGAGTCCAGATAATGTTGTTTTGAGCATTGCATTCTGCCGTGCTATAGCAATCCATGATTGATTGACGAAATTAAACTGTTATACTATTATTTTACAAAATACATTAGTACCGGTGATTACATGTTTTTATATGAAAAATCAGTAGGATGAGAACTAACACAAACCAAGAACTACAATATATAAATGCTATAACAATGTAATTTCAATGACAATTGTCACTCGGGTATACTCAAGGTGGGCTTCATTGTAAATTGTTTCCCCTTGATGTATTTTACAAGATATTTTTGATTTCACTGAGCTGTAAAGCGCTTGAAAAAGAATCATTTCAGTTGAATAAATCATCATCAGCGTCACTTTTCCAAGCAGAGCGTCTGATCGACCCTTAAATAAATATTTCGACTTAGAGCGAGCGACTTTTTGTTAAACAGTGC
This sequence comes from Anneissia japonica, assembly GCF_011630105.1. Classification (NCBI taxonomy): domain Eukaryota; kingdom Metazoa; phylum Echinodermata; class Crinoidea; order Comatulida; family Comatulidae; genus Anneissia; species Anneissia japonica. Next base: position 1,292,222 of record NW_022727062.1, read on the forward strand.
ATTCATAAGATTTCGTTTTTTTTTCTAATTCTGTTAACTTTGATTATTTTGATTTTTTTAAGACAATATAGCATTTGTCCAGGTTTGTTGTTTTTGCACTAGTTTTTCGGCTGTTTATGTAAAAACCACAAATCGGCGTTTTTACTTAGGTATATCATTGCCAAATTTCTACCACGAGGATGTTTCTCCACTCAGCAGTTTGTCACACTTTCCTTTCCTGGCATTTGGAGCAGTGACATCTGCGTTAATTTTTGTTAATTAAAAAGCATATGGATAGACATTTGATTCTACAAATTCCTCTAACGGATTGTTGCCAATTGTCAACACCGTTTTTACAAGATGTGTCCACGCTATCAAGTTATAAATACCAGTGATTTGCTCATTATATTGGTGTGATATTACATCAATACGTCTTTATGAGCATTCACCGATGTTTGCCACTTTGAACTTGCTATAGCGGACACAGATTTTTAGTGGACTATCTAAAACTCGCTGCCACGATTGATTGGACACCACTACTAATGCTAAAAGGGATTGCGCACTGATCAAATCCTAATGCGCAATTTATTTCCATATGGTTTGAAAAAAAATCCTTATTGAATACAACGCTGACGTCACAATTTTCAATGTGAACCACTTACATTTTTCCAGATGTAACCAATGGCAGATTGAGACAGTGGGAAATGTCTTATGTTTGTGTATGCAAATGGCTAGAGTGAACCAATACGCTTAAGATTCGAACCACTAACCTCTCAGCGAGACTCACCGTTACGCCTGTAAACCGGGTTTCATTTAACGCTCTGGCAATTCTCATCAGTAGGTCTTCATCATCGTAGTTAAAACTTTCAAGCGATTCTGTCTCATTTGATTCGAGGCCTTCGATCACCTTGTCCAGCACTTGTGCCATTACCCACACCCCATCGTAAGCATAACCATGAAAGCGAGAGAAATTGTCACCTCTGGCCTTTTTGTAAAGTGTTTTGTATTCAAGGGCCGTCTATAAAGAAATTAACAGTACGTCAACAGTATATTTCTGAAATATCGTGTGACGAATAAATGAATATAAAATCTCAACGAAACATGAATCATCAAAAAGAATTAAAGAAAATATATAACATACAAAATATAATATGCAAACATCAATTTTTAAATATTACGTCACTTGATAAAATAAACAAAAGCCAACATTCAGATGTTGATGCAGATGGTAGTGTTATTGATGATGATGATGATGACAGTGATGATGATGATTTTTTTTTCTCAACAACCATAAGGTATGTATACACATGGTGTATACCGAAAGTTTTATAATGTTTACTCTCTCCATGCAACACCTTAAAAAATCTAAGGGGTTTTCCAGCACAGTTTCTTCTTTTGGAGACAATAACGTTTTTACTGATTCTGATTCTTCTTCTAATGATAATGATGATAACAACAACGATGATGATGATGATGATGATGATGATGATGATGATGATGATGATGATGATGATGATGATGATGATGGTGATGATAATAATGACGACTGTAAGGAGGGTGATTATGAACTGTGTTTATTTTTCCCTCTTTTTTATTTTTGAATAAATATTTATTGTCCTATAAAAACCATTACATTCTGTAGTTTTGAACAATTAAAAATACCAACTTTTCATTAAAAACCACAAACATAATAAATAGGCTTCTTCGTTGTCTTTTTGAAGTTTGTTGTTATAGAAAATTGTATGTGTTTGCCATTGTTAAAAAAAGCGTATAATTTGAAGACCAGCGCAGGAAAGGTACCTAACATAAAAGTTTAAATTTAGAATTGTATAGCTTTCACTGATATGCAGGATTACATTTCAATAGGCTTGTGTAGATCGATAACATAAGAAGGAATATAATCATTACGTTGATAGATTGAGTTAATCCAAAATTGTTCTAAATTGATTTGGGCCATTAGAAATCTTAAACATTGATTGTCTTTGTACGTAAATTACGCATTCAATCATGCATAATATTCATAACACAGATTATCTGTTGAAATAATTGAGACGAATCCAATTAACAAACCTCATAAGTTAATTCCGCGAAATTAATTCGATTCGTCAACTGATGCAATGAATTAGCTGGTTTTGAGTTTTTACAGTTTGTTGCAACTGAGTGAGTGGCAGCGTAGTAAGGTTCCTGCCTTTTGCAACTGTGGAATCCGGGTTCAACATCCGACCAGGAAATCGAGATAAATGAATAAAGGCTTAGTTCATCCAACCCTTACGATCTGATTGTATATGTTATATGTTGTAGTTGTATGGAGCTCCACTGCGGTTGCTGCGGTTTTCAGTAGCCCAATCCAAATTTTCAATTTCTAAGTTTCATTATTGGGGACAAATAAAATATATGTATATATTCTACTATGATTTTATACGTTTGGCGCACAGAAAATTAGATTTCATTAAACCAATGCTGTGCCCGTCGTTCAGACAGAATGCACAATTGAACATGAATTGAAGTGAACATTTGGCGCTACAACGATTCGCTGTTGAATAGTAGATGTTCATTTAAAAGAAAAAAAAGAAAACTTTGGATGTAAGCATGTCGGTTATTATAGACTTTAGTCGATTTTCTCCGTCGTTTAAGTTAACACTTAAGGGCTTGTACGAGTTTTTACATTGCTTTCATCTAGGACGCTACGCTAGCAGATAGAATAATAGTCGCAGTGTCGTTAATTCAGACTTGTTAAGATGATTTTGTTTGATAGAACAATTACCTACTAAAATCTAAAAGCCAACATTGTTACTGCGTCACTCAATATTTTTCAATTCGAAAACTGTACATTATTCACCTAATATCCCATTAAAAAAACCATAGTCCTGCCAGCTAGCTTGTTTGAACAAGAGCAAAGAGGTTCTGTTCTGTACATTTTGTTTTCTTTCTTCCCTCTCTCTATTTTGACATACACAAATTCACCTTCTTTGAGATTGAATAACACAGAAACAAAGTTTTGGCATATTATAAGTTCTAAAAAAAAGTTCTTGCAACGATTTAGTATAAATAGTCTTTAAACGAGGAATGTGCTAGTAACAAAGTTCAGACTAAAATTAGTTCATAAACAAATGTTCTAGAAACAATTGAAGATTATTGCACGGGTTTAGAAACGTATAAGTTTGACTATGTTCTCGCAAGGATTGAATACAAAACCTTGGTTATGGTTTACGGTGAAGAAGTTTCAGCAACGACTGAAGTTGTCACCAAAGTTCTTCTTTCTAAATACATCCTTGGTTTTAAAAACAATTGAGTACCAAACCAACGTTGTACCAGACTGAGCATGATGCAGGCGTTCTAGCAACGACTAGGTCAAAACTAATGTTTCAAGTTGGACATAATTGTTTTAGCAAAGACTGAGTGTTCACACCAGCGATTTTAGTTGAAGTATGAATGCTGTATTTTTATTGAATATTATATGTACGAGAAATATGATAGTTTAATAATTGGTATATGTATTATAAAATATATGTATAATGAGGAATTGGTTTTCTTACATAGCCACTTATGGTCGTTTCATTGCTGGAGCTGAGTCTCAGTATATCCGTAGCAATATAACCCCTGATTGTGCTTTTCATTTCTTGTTCTGAGCAAGCTATTCCGTATTCTTCTGAAGGACGCCACCAATTGTCTGAGTACCATCCCGGGAGTATCCATACGTAGTTTCTGTTTGATATTCCCTGCTGAAACACCTGTAATGATATTATGAAACTGCTTGGCTAAAAGAGCAATATATTTGTTTAGTCTCGCAATGAGCCTGCACTCCTAATGAATAGAGACATAATCACATTATTTTCCCTATAATGTTTTCCAAGGTTGCTGGGTTATTTTCCAAATTTTGTAAATTAAACTGGACAAAGCAATCAGCATTAAATCGTTTGTCAAGGCAAACAGTTCATTATATAATCGAATTTTCTTATAATAAATTGCTAATAATTGTATTTTATATCGATGTTCTCTTTCGAAAATTAGAAAAAAAGATTAACTAATAACGGTAATCCCTCGTGTATATAGACATACCTTGTACATGTACCACCAAGAAATCTCTTCCGAATTAAAAATAATTTAGTAGCGTGCATTTTTCCGTGAGTTATATTTCTTTTTCAGTATTATTATATTTGCTTCTGTGCACACAACACATCTGTACTTCCAAAATTTTAAATATGCCTGCCTTCGCATCTTCCAAATAGCTGTTTATGTCTTGTAGTGTTTAATATACCGGTAGTAGCGTGCATTTTTCCCTGAGTTATATTTATTTTTCAGTATTATTATATTTGCTTCTGTGCACACAACACATCTGTACTCTCAAAATTTTAAATATGCCTACCTTCGCATCTTCCAAATAGCTGTTTATGTCTTGTAGTGTTTAATATACCGGTATGTATATTACTATATATCTGCCTATAAATTATTGATCTATTATGAATAATTTCTAGAGAGGGCAACTGAAGCACAACGTTATCCTACTGTCGATCGGTAATGACTTAAATACAGCATTACAGTTTACTTATTCAGAAGGACTATACTTCAATACGGTGGACTGTGGTTTGGTGCAGTGTGGTGAAAACATGGATTTTGTGTAGTTTGGTGTTGATTTGTTCCGTGTCGTTTGGTTTGGTGTGATATGTTTGGTTTAGTATTGCTTGATACAAAGCAGTACCTGAGGCAGATGGAAGATTTGGCTATAACTGGGGCGTGAGAGCACACACCACTTCAGCCCCACCATGGTTGGGGCTGAGTTTAGAAAATGTTCAGGATATGGAACTCTAGGTGCCCCAGAAATTACACTCTCATACCTTAAAAATCTTTAGCGGTAATTCATAACAACAATAAAATAAAACAATTATTTTCTTAATACAATTTAGGTGGGGGGGGGTGCAATTTTACAAGAAAAAGAAGCATATATTTATATTGCCTTTAGTCGTAATATCTAAATAAAAATAGGCATTTTAAATACCCATGGTTTTATTGTGTTCGCAGCTTCCAAGACTACGCCAGCTGGACCACTATTGGAGCTCACAACGGCCCCATTACCATAGTAGAATTACGTCTCCTACTCCCTCCCGCTCCCATAATAGTCTTTCCTCTTAGGACTGGCACATCCACTAACAACACATTACATTAGGTCACTGGAATATATGGTGAAGTGTTTGCATTACACGGATAATAGACTTCTACATCATCCTTTAGTAAACAGTAACGCAAATAATGCACTACTAGGCTTACTTCTACTATTAATAATTTTAAATATTAATTTGGTCAAGAACGTTGGAGAATCCGTGTCTGGATTAAACCCAAATAAAAGCGACGCCACCGTGACCGTGCTTGAGTAGACAACCCAATACACAAGTGTCTGGGAAATACAACTCACGGGAACACTTGCTGTTTGCCATATCTCCGTTATTAACGACACTAAATACTTCTGCATCATCTAACTCGTAAGATTATATCAATGACTCTTGTCGGAGTATCACAAGATTCGGTAAAACTATACTCGACTCGAATATATTAAACTAATTTATCTTATCTGACTAAAATACAAAATGACTAATTACTATGATACATAATTCAAGAAGTTAATTTATGATAGGTTCCGACGTTTACAATATAATTATATCAAATGTTTTTTTTTCTTAATCTTCTTTTGAACATGTAATGTTCATTATTAATAATCAGTTGCACATCACAGCCGTCGGCAAATCTAGTACCGAAATGCTTTCATTTTGTAAATATTGGATTCACACGATCAAAATCAATCAAATAAGTGCGACAATGCGTGGCGTTAGACACGTCTCTACAAGCTCAGTCAGTTGAGACGGCAACAGATGAGTTTATTGATGACGTATACAATTTTGTCAAACATCACAGGTAGTATAGCTGCACAGTACAGCCAACAGAAAACATTGTTTGATGAAAGAAAATTGTCTATTGAGCTCAAAACTAATGCTTTCAAAAACATATTTCGAAGTAGTGAAATATCAAGAGGTACAAACGACTCTGCAATGGATAACTAATCGTCAATTTATTTTACTATAAATAGCCAGAGACGATATATTTCCATAAAAATTTCGTATAATTTAAATGTTTGGTTTTGAAAATATATTGCCAGGCCAAGCTTTTCA
>NW_022727062.1:1298625-1315975 GCF_011630105.1 Anneissia japonica
GCAGTTTATATGCATGTGATATAATTTTGAGTCGTTGTAAACGCGATTGAGTTTGTGAAAAGAGTTCTATAGAAGAAGGCGAAAACCGATATTGTCTTGATATTTTACAACAGGAAAATAAAAATTTAAAAGAGATAATGAAAAACTCACGACACGCACGACTATAGGCCCACTGATATTGGCAGCTATAGTGGGCCTAGGGGGAACTAGCCTAGCCTAGGTTTACTCAGGCTAGTACTACAGGAACCATGCAGCTCTTAAAAATTCAAATAAATAAAAGGCTTAGGCTAGCATAGCAACATTTTTGTTCATAGGCCCTAAGGATGCCTAGGCTCAGGGCTGGCACGGCGGGTTTACGAAAGGGCCAATTAAATGCCTCGCCGATTAGATCAAATCAAAAATAAAACAAAATTCTCGTTGACTACTGTATCTCTCTGGTATAATATTATGGACGCTTTGATTTATATTTCCTATTTTTCTACTTATGTCCAAAAGAAAGAAATTAGTATATACATGCATGTAGTCTGCAATGTCCTACATGCCACCACTTCGTGTATGTGGCGTGAAGAGGAGAGGAAAGATGTTGAATTTTGTTGAAAACAAGGGAGGGATTGGCCTCATCTCCCTTCTCCTTTAAAAATACCTTAGCAAGGAATATGTTTTTTATTAGTCTAATAAGCCAAAATATTGAATCTGAAAAATTCCTCTAATCGTATCTTCGTGCAAATAATGATTAATGGTGAAGATAGTATAAGTTATAAAAAAACGTTGAATACCGTATGCCATAATCCTCGGCTTGATGGAAGGCCCTACAGTCAGGTGAATTCGCTGAGATGAAATAAGATAGGTACTTAGTTTGTCCTTATTGGATTAGGCGACAAGGGCTGACCTATGCGAGTTTGAAATATCGATAGTAATTTGGAGCGATCATATTAATAGCGCTTAGTCCATCCGTCATTCATCTTGGTCAGTTCAAGATATATACTTAGTTACAAATCTATCTGCGTATGTGCACTATGGATATTGATTTTCTGACTGTCCCTTTAAGAATCATGATCTATGTATTTCTTTATTTTTTTACCTAAAAAATATCTTGATCTTCCCCCCCCCCCCCACTTTTTTTTTTTTGGTTAATGTCATTTTTAGTTTTCCGGTGTTCTTTATTTTTATTAGTCTGTATTTTTGAAAACCTTCGGAATATTAGAAAGATGAATGCATTTCTTCTATTGCTGACTCTAAAAAAGGTGTAAAAACGTATTTTTCCAGGTTTGAAGTCGCCATCTTTAAATATCGACCACATTGTATCTGATTCCCCCTTATCATGCTGTTTTTGGGTCTTGCCACGTCTGTCATGTGTTCATGCAATTTATGGTTTTTATATTTCTGGGCAATTATATATTTTATAGCCTCTGAGCTGTTGGTTTAATTTGTGTTTAAATGTGATTCTAAGTTATTCTGTTTTATTTAATGTTTACATTTCTTTGGGCCTGCATTTTATTTTTCTGAGTTATGAGCATCTTAAAATAGAATAGCTTCACCGATTGTAAATATGGCATCATTCTGATGTAATAAGTGAATATATTTGAGAGCCTGGGGAAAGATAATGTACAAAAAAAACTGTATGAGAATATTACCCATATGCCTTTCTCGCATTGTTTTGTTCAGAATTGTGAATTACGTGGTGCATGACTAGCGTAGTTAATTGCAGTAGCATCATAATAACATTACCAAAATCCTAAAACATTCTGTACACCATTTTTAAAATATGATTCTTGAGGTAAAGCCACTGGTTTGTTGTCTCGACGTTTGGGTGAGATTGCTCTCACCGCTGTAAATTGCGGCGCTGAAGAGTGAAAATAAGAGGGAAAATACTAAACAGGGTCATCTACAATTACCTTAAGTTCCATAATGGCGGAACTCGGATCGTCTGAAAAACTCAAACTGACTGAAATATTCACACCATTTAGCTCGGCCTCTTTATCAAGCTGGTCTTGTGCCTGTAAAAATGAAAATAATTCCGTTATTTTACAGTTTAGCTTAATCTGTATCCAGGTATGAATACGCATTATGATTATGTATAATTTCGACAGTGAACTAAGCTCATTCGGTTTAGGAGCAGTATAACTATATCGTGATGCTGTAGTTACAACGCTTTGGTAATGGTAACATCTCCGATATCTCGAACTACGTACATTTTCCAAAGCACTGCCGGTAACACAGTGCGCAACATTTTCCCCTCATCATAAACATACCAACACAGACATATTAACGTCTTTGTCAAGAACTTTAAGTTCTTTACATTTAATTAGAGTGATTTAATAAATTTCGACATAGGCCTAATTTAATTACAAAAAAAAAAAAAACAAAAACAAAAAAAACACAATATTAACAATTTACAAAAGGCCAAGAATTTTCAAAAACGTAACTAAATTACTGTTTGACTCTTCTTTGAGAAATATAAAATATGTATAAATATATTCATTAATAATAAATTAGTATGAAACGTAGATCTGAAGAGTAATACGGTATTTTTTCTATCTGCTCCGTTTCTCTCTAATACTAAAGTTGCCTATTACCTCTAATAAATATTTCATAGTATGTTGTCGAATAATACGTTTACCTGGAAAAAAACATTTATACTTAATGAGGGGATAAAATAATAAAGAGTTTTAAAGACGGTGATAAACTGATAGACGATCAATAGAACGTGTTTCAATATTAGGAATTCATGAACATAATATTGTTTTATAATTCTGTTTAACATGTATTTTTTGGAGGATTATGGATATGATAATGTTGAAAATAACAAAGATGATGAAGATAATGATGATGTTGATGATGATGGAGATGATGTTGCTGGCATTGCTGATGTTGCTGATGGGAGCATTTCATCATCTTGACAAGCCTTAGCTTGTGATTTAATTCAATTCCATAATGTCATCAAGATATATAAAATAACATAAACAAATTAATCTGACAGTGACATTAATGTGGAGCGTTCGCTAAACATTAACACGTTACGTACGAGTGACTATTGCGTAAAACATGGAACGACTGTCCATTGAAACCTCTAAGTAGAAAAAGTGTTTTGTTTTTAAAAGATTACATCAAGTCATGCACGCATGGTCTCACATAAATACAACTCGATATGATCGAGCGAAAGCTTAATGCCAATTTCGAAGGTTATTATAGTGATGAGATAGTGAACATCAATCATTGTTTGCTGAACATTAACGCATAAAGAAAACCTCGAAACATAGTTTAGAGGACGGACTACAATATAGAAAATGGAATAATACTGAATCATAAAGTCTATGTGTTTTTGTAAAGAAAGTAACTTATACAATATAGGCCTATTACATTTTTCACAGGGAGCTACATTTTAGGATAAATAAATTTTTTTTTTTTTTTTGCGAATGAAATGAAGTGCAATTAAAGAAAAAATAGTTAGAAAATGGCTCTTAGTTTCTTTGATATAATAAAAAAAATCTTAGAGGTTTTATCTGTACATTGAGAATGTATATTTTTCATGTCATGATTATGATGATAATGGTGACAACGATGAAGACGATGATTATAATTAAAAGGTTTTTGAAAAGAATGCTCTTATTGTTCAATAGTAAGAATGATATTAATACGTCTTCTAAGCGTATTGACTAATCGCAATAGCTAACCTACTCCTAGTGTTAGCTTTTAAGCTCAAATGCACAAGAGAAAACATATCCAATATCCAATGGTATGATTGAGCTATATAAAATGTGACAAATGTTGATATAGGCTTCCGGTTTATTTAGTTTTAATAATCCCGCGAGAGCATTTGTCTACATTAGACTAAGTTTGTTATATCAAGTGCCAATTGCATTAGAGCGAGGTGGGAACAGATAGCACAGAAAACAGGCGTAAATACAACCGGACTAGTCTAAGCTCTGTCAGTTGGCTTCTCCTGAAAGTGGGACCATTAGGCTAGTTTCCAATCAACGTTAATCACCCAGATCGCTTCATCCATTTTCTGAAATGACATTTCACCAGCCTTTCCAAAAATACTTTCTTTACAATTGTTATCTTCTTCGGGAATATCGAATAACGAAAGTATGTGTCTAAATGAACAATATTCATTATCACTGTCAACTTTGCCCTACTTTTCATCGTCTACACAGCGAACTCACTTTATCATTATAAGTACCGTATTAATCCGATTAGTATTTCATTGATTTCATTTATTACTATCTATTTATATATTTCTTTCATTAAGGTGTACTTAATTCAAATGCGGCAGTTCCAATTTTGCAAGTAAACTATAATCGATAAGATTAGCAGATTGCATAACTAATACCTTCTTGAGATAAACCTGAATAAAGCATTCAATCATCCAACTGAAATATAACAGAAATAAAATTGTTGAAATATTGATTTCTCTCATTATTTAAACAGATTAATTTTAAACTTAATTTACAATATGCACTACAAAATCCGTAAAATATTAAATAAATTTAACCTCTTATCAAGTCAATGCACTTCGAATTTTGCCCAGCCATAGCTGGACACACTCCTTTGCCTTTTTATTGGATGTTTCAAGGTCTGTATTGGTGCTGGGTTCATCTAACATACAGCACTGCAGGAGGTGTTGCATGGTCTGAGACTCAGTTCCACATTCATAAATGACAGGGTTGTTGGAATATCCCCACTTCTGTAACGTGATTTTGGAAAGGCCTACCCCAGTTATAAGTCTATTAACACACTTCCATGTCGCCAGGTTATTGTCAGCTCCAGGTGGAAGGTCTTCATCTGGTGACAGTTCCATTTTTTATATTACAAAAGAGAAAAAAAGAACATTGCTTTCAATTTTTCAAATGAAAGAAAGTACCTAAATATACCACAAGCGAGAATATTGGATTAGATTGCGTTTATTCTGGTCCTGATCCTGGTGGGTAAAGCCGACCTCATTAGGACTCCAGGTGTGAACACAAGGGAAGTTCGAAGACTCATATCCAGTGGGTTCCTTCTGGTGATAGAAATTGGCTGTACACAGAGATACATTTGTATTACTCTCTTCTGAAAATGTACTGCGTTATTCAACGTTGGCATAGGTCCGACGACTCCACTTCGATAAAATTGTATCAATAATACTTCAGCTTCGCTTTCATAATAGTATTTCTATAAAATCTACAACTGTCTCTATAATAAAAGATGATTGACTTAATTTCTAATATTAATATATAATCTACGATCATTAATGATGCATTATGGTTTATTAGTCACCTTAATTGATTGACTAAATTCCTTTAGGTGTTTACATACGTTTAGCAATATTGACGAACCACATAAATCATGATTTTACGTACGTGCACAACAACAACTTAAAATCAAGTCATAATTCTCAATCGAATTGCGTATACTGTACGTGAATGATAAATCCAATTACCAGTATTCCAGTGCATATGAGAAACTGTGGCTCAGCAGTATAAATGTTCAGTCAAATACATGTGCTGCATTTGACCTTTTAAACGTTAACATTTACATTTAACAACCGAAAACAATCATATTCCTAAGCCTCATCCCAATGCTCATACATAAAGGGCTTTTTTTTAGAAAAACAGTAGAGTCCCAAATTGAATAATCAAAACTACATATCAAATATAAATGATGAATAAAAGGTTTATCCGAGTTAGTCTGCTATAAAACAATATCAGACATTACAAATCGCAGCACTGTATAACTGCAACATTTATTAGCTCTAGCTTTCGTCCACACAGTGGACCTCATACTTCATGAGGAACTTAATAACGGAATTTAATCAACCAGTCACAGTCTCTTGATGAAGTCCACTGTGTGAACGAAAGATATTTTAGTCGTTACAGAAATATCAAATATAGAAACAAGTTATTTTGTTTTATATAAACATTGGTGCTTACAACTCGAACCAGCGCATATTGTTTAGTTCAGTTCAGTATTCTTTATTTGCAAATATCATAAAATTACACAATACAGAAACATATGTATATATGGAAGTATAACTAATTCCCCTCTCTTCTCTCGTATACTTACGTAAGAGAACCTCGACACGTCTTGATGTATGGTACCAATTGATGTCCAGTTTAAATACTTAATTAGTCTAATTCTTGCCACATTGTCAGCACTCTCAGAGGGCACGGTCCGGTAGAAGTACGGGTACTTGTCCTGCTGTGATAAAAATGGCGTCGTATCTGCAAAGGAAAGCTAGATAAATACAACAAAACTGTTACATAACTTATTCGAGATGTTTAATATTATATTATTGTAATAAACATTTAGTTCAAATTTTACAAATTGTAAAATTGTAAATTATTAGTAGGTATCAGTAAGGTCGGGCAGCAACATCGTAACAGTAGTAGCAGTGGTAGTAGTATTTATCGCTGCAGTATCAAATAAAAAAGGAAATGAAAAGTAATATCAGTAACATGGATAAACAAAATAACACAATGATTGGACTAACGACGAAAGTATTCAAATTTTCAATCAATACATCTTAATGCTTCGTGCCTGCTAACCAAATACTATTGACATTTTCGTTACGAGCAACTTGATGTGCTTTTTGTAACATTTGACAGAATTGCTTAATTACCTTTTAATCGATTATATATTATTGCGTGCTTCAATACATCGTTTTATAGTCAAAATATAAAAATACTGGAAGATAATTTAAAATTGTAGTGTAAGTATTTGAAATTCAGTTTTTCATTACTTTACTGAATTACGTGTTATCACGCGGGTATATAAAGCAGGCGATAAGAATGGTACTTCTGCTCAAGGGATTATCGAATTCACACGCTCGATGATATTCGGTGTTAATGTTTAAACAAATAAAATGGTTTAGTTTGATCTAATTCATCAGACACTTAAGTGAAAATATGTCTCACTTAGGAGATAAAGCAAATGTTACTGTAAATACAAAAACTTTTACAGGCTGATGCACATGGTATTAAACGTACATTATTGGATAGGGCCTACATCGGCGCAGAATGTAATCTCACTCACTCAAATAAACATATAATGTTTGGTAAAGTAGTAGTTATGTTTTCTATATTATAATTGAAAAAAGTCTACGATTATAACTTGAGGGCTTGCTTTTGCATATCTCGTTCTTTCATTCTATTTTCCTCAAGATTATGTTTAGAATAAAAAACGTGGATTGATTTTATGTGCATATTTTAATCATTGCCACTACGTTGTTTGATGCATGCTTAAGAGAAATCAATCTGGCGCTACTGTAACCAATAGTACATTTAAACATAATTCTGCAATTCTAATTCGTTTAATAGTCTCCCTACACGTTACTGACACAAAATAAAATCGATATAAACTGTTCAGAACATGAGGCATGCACACAATCGAATGCGTACAGAAAGCCCACACGTTGAAAGCTTTCTCTGATACGAAATTTTCCTTTAAACGGATGCCTGCTGATAATCTTTGCCTCCGTGTGTGCCCACGTGTACATATACATTGCACGTTCACAGATGATGTGGCGAATTACTATTTTCATTTACTTTAAATACAGTTTGCACTTGACATTTCAATATAACATGATGAATCATAGTGTCTGACGATTAGATTGATTGGCATTTACAAGTAGCTTAATAATAAAAATAAATTAAGAACACTATTAGTGTAAGTTATTATTCACATATGTGTATCACATAATGGAGCAGAACAACAATGGATATCTGTGGAATTGTTCTTGAATAAGTGTCATCCTAAAAAAATCTGCCGTACAGTCAGTTATAGCCCTTACAATGTATTGGCGATGATGATAACAAAACATTGAAAAAACAATATATATATATAATCATATTTAAGCCTATTAATAATAATAATAATAATAATAATAATAATAATAATAATAATAATAAAGGGCAAAACCATCAAAATTAAAAGTACTAAAGACAAAATTTTGTCAAGTTTAATCAACATAGCACGTAAGCTTATTTCTCGATATTTTATCAAAACCACATTCAATGTAGGTCTATATGCTGTGGGCAACCGTATGTTGTCGATATCAAACATATAATGCTTATAGGTTCAAATCAAACCAAACTCGCCCGGCAAATCTTAAAAAAATCTTGATCATAGTATTATGCAAGATTCTAAAGAGCGCTCTCTAGCGAGTCGTGTTCTGGGAATAATGACCATCTACTTCCTCATATAATGATCCCCCGATGATCTATAAAGGCGAACACTAATAACTTCAGATGCGATGGTTTAATAATATACCTATCTGCAACAACCCAACGTAAGAACCTTAAAGCAATAATACACTTTATTCATAGGCTCATTAATGTTCCTATGCCCGTCTCCTCACACATTTTCGCAACAAATACGGTCTCTCTGGAATTATAGATGTAATAATTCTGGTTTCAGTTTCTCAGTTGTCGTTTATACAGATTAATACGATTGCTACAGCGTCCTATTTTCTTCACCTTGTTCTTCCCAATCATAGATCCTGTATGGAGACGTCCATATACTGTTTCTTTTAGACAACTATAAAAGTATGCCTAACCAGTTAGAGGTGGCAATACTTGATGTGCATGACATGTGAACCTTAAATTGTTTAACTTTAATCTACACAATTGAGATTTCAGTTATTTCATTATCTTCACCTCCTCGAGGTAATAGCAATAAACATTGTTTTCACTTGAACGCCTAGCATGGAGTAAATTTTCCTCTACATTAAATTGTTTATACATAAACAATTGCCATAATAGGCCTAAAACATAAACTACATGGGTTATCCTATCACGTGTCCAAAAACACTTCATAATTTTAATTCCCCAACCTTTCTCCTCATACTAAAATTACAAACAATCCCAAATGAATCCTGTTATAAACAAATGAAACGTCATCAATTGTTCTACATATGATGGCAAAACCCACTTGTGCTACACGAGAGGGTAAAAAACATTATTTTACCCTCTTAGTTTTTAGTAGCAAAATATCTTCAAACAGTAGACATTTCTAATACTGTAACATTCATTGATAAATACATTATTATTTAAAAATTTAATGAAATGTGGATTTGGAATTTGTACATTAAAAGACGATAATAGACCAATGAGTACTTGAAATAATCTGTTTAACAAAATAATTCGAGTAGACTTGACAAAATCTAAATATAACCATCGGAAATTTTAAAATAAATAACAGAATACACCATAAAGACACACAAGCGCATTATACATAGCCGTCTTCGATAATGCGGAAATAAGAATGATTTTTGTAATACATCCATAACTCCCAATGCCATTCTATAATAACACCACAATGTATGGCCATCTTCGAGCAAAATAGATAGATGTCATGAAAATGATATATACCTAGAATAAACAAATACAAGCAGAAACTTAAATAAACAGAGGCATTGATGCATATCAATAATGACCAACCAAAACCTTTCACTTAGAGTTGTCAGTCAACAATTGTTCACCTTAGATAATCTTACCTACCAGCCTGCAGCATACCTGATCAACTTGGCCTAGCTCAGCTACAGCTTACAGTACTGGACCCAGCTTTGACACACCAAAATTCAGCAATATTTGTTTCATAAGGACTACTAAACCACAAGCAGGTATCTTCACCTGTGGTGACCTGAATAAACTGAATTATAAATCCTTATGTTCTGGAAAAAAACTTTAGCAGATACTTAAGGTAATAATTCCCTTGATGTCATTATTACTAATGCTTGGCACTATGTACCATCATGTTCTTCTATTAAAAATGGTAAAATTGTAATATCGTTATCATTTTCAGTTATATTATCGATATAATACGTATCTCTTTGTTTTGTACATAAGAGAAAGAAAAACAAATAATTAAGAAAACAAAAAGGTGTAATTTCTACGAAATTGAGTTAAAAAATGTATGTGTATGTATTTGATGATGAGTGTGATACGTGTATGTATGTGCGTGTACATATGCAGGTGAATATCCTAAAAAAAAAAGAGAAAAAAGTAACAAAAAGAGAAAGAAACAGAGGTAAGTGAAATTCCCACGAAAGATAAATAAAAGGTTTAGTTCACACTAAGAAAAAAAAAATATGTATACGTGCAAGCATTTGAAATGAGTGTATGTATGTGCAATTGGTTTTAATTTTATATATTTTTTTATATCTTTGATGGCAGAAAAAAAAAACAATAGAAAAGTAACAAAAAGAGAAAGAAATATAGGTGGGTGAAATGAAAGAAAAAATGATCTGTTTTATGTTCTGTCTTAGAATGGCCTTCCTACCTCACTAATATATATTTTTGACACTTACTATGGCATCTGGTACGGTACATTACCACTTTTGTATCATTCAAAAATGTTGTCTTTATTGTTTTGTTCATTAATTTTTCATGTATCTGCTGTGAGCATCGATGTTGTGTTGCTGGTAAATTTCCAATCTCTTTTCATTTTTGGTATGTATGATATGCCAATACTCCGATTTTATTTTTACGATATTTTCACATAGTGCAATAGCGTTTTATGAGTCAAACTTATTGTCCCCAATGGGACAGAATAATCTAACTAATTGCCGGTTGTTCTACATACTTAGCTATGCCCTAATACTTCATTTCATATTCTCATTAGTACACATTTCCATCTCATAATACGTACTTAGTTCTGGATAAATCACATGATCATAAATGTGGTATAGAGAAACCCCCAACTACATCAGTTATAGATAGGATTAGAGTTGAAAATGAAACCTTTTAAAAATGATTTAGTAATGACTTAGAAATACATCCGGGATTAGGTTACAGCTAGAAACGATAGTAAAAACAGAAATGTTTTCGGCAGCAGCTGAAGCAACAGTATCAAGAGTTGCTATTGCAGCTGAATTTACTACTACAGCTACTACTTCTACTGCTGCTGCTGCTGCTGCTACTACTTCTACTACTGCTACTACTACTGCTCTGCTACTACTACTGCTGCTGCTACTACTACTACTACTACTACTACTACTGCTACAACTACTACTACTACAGTGCCTACCTGTGGTATATTCCAAAAATGCACTGCTTCAGCAATCGGTGACGTCACTTCTGGACAGACTCCACCAAATACCATGAACTTAGTTGGACTTGTTGCCATAGACTCAAAGAAGCTTCTCATCCCGATTGCCATATCGCACTGTGGATAAGAAACAGGGCAGAAATGTTATACAAATTTTAGTTGTAGTATTCACAACAAGGTCTTCCAATTATAAAACCAATATAAAATCCGGCTTATTCATACAAGTAATGAAACAAGAATTTATTATTAATTAACCAAATTTATTTTAAATATAAAATTATCATCTCTAATATGCAAAACTTTTTCTTATGAATCGCAGAAAATGTAATCACACGTGGAATATATTTTATTTTGTGAAAGTGTTGAGATTTTCAAACGACAGTTGACAAGCGGAAAACGCATTTTAACATTCTTAGGATAAACGTACTGTTATCATTGTTGCTAATAATGTCTTTTTAAATATGCTGTTTCCATTAAAGCCAACCATTCATTCATCATAAAGCCAAAACTAAAACACGATTTAGGGCTTTGACAAAAACGCACATTATTTTACATTTCTCACAAACATTAAATTGCCTGATGTTTTTGTGCGTAGGATGATCGAAGCTAACAATTTTACGTTATGATAACGTTGTAGTTTTTCTTTGTATAGCCATAAATACGGGTTTCTAATTTCAGACTAAAAACGTCGCAAACATGTTAAAGTTATTATCTGACATAACCTAACCTCATCGTTCGCAAATTGTTTTATTGCTACTCTGACTGGCCTACCTAAAAAACACGATGATCAACAAGTGTTTATATAAATTATTATGTACAATATTTAACAATAAAATGTATAAAGGTTATAAGTAGGTAATAAAGCTAAACTGGCACGATCAATTGTTTCTCCTCCAGCGTTAGAGTACCATCAAATGCCAAGTTGTATAGCTATCAGAATGTTAATTGTAGGATTTTCACAACGGATTATGAGTAAAACATTATATATATATCCTACTACATCATGTATGCTTAATGTACGCCTACATAAGAAAACGATAAAGCTTAATACCTGTATTATATCATTTTATTGTAGAGGTATGGATCCGTAATACAACAAAAACGTTAATAAATATTTAGTGTTGTATCAATTAAATAAGCTTTGACCCAGATTCTATATATTCTCGTCATTTGAGTTCTATAATACGTACATAAAGATTCTCACATAAATCCTTTGAATTCTAGGTAAAGGACACGTTTATCTCCGAAAATGCAATACTTTGATCCTCATGAATATATCGTTTGTAAAAAAAAAAGAAAATCGGCACCTAATCCCTACTAAGGCTATAGCCTAAAAACACTTCCTAGATTATTTTTAGCCAAATAGCCTACAAACACTTCCTAAGTTAATTTTTAGCCAAGTGTGTGTCATCTATATTATATCTGTCTCTTATACACATCTAGATGTGTATAAGAGACAGACCATAAACTAAAACTATAATCGTCATGGAATTTACAAAATCTGAACACAAACACGTCAGCGATTGTGTAATATTTAACAATAGGGTTTCTTCTTTGAAAAGCACATGTAATACATACATTTAAATAGCTTGGCCTATGATTTATTGGTTGTCTTCTTAATATAGAAGGTCGCCATTAGGCACTGCTGGTGGGGAAGAGTTTTCTTCAGGCGTCAATATCGCCTACATTATTGGGTCGACAATGGATGATCTCTGATAATAATAGTGATACCGTAGTATATTATTTATAGCCTCTATAACAGCTGTCTGAATTCTCATCTATCCTCAAGATTTGCTATACGTTATTGGGTTTCTAATATTAAACACAAAAAAAAATACATTTAAAAAATGACTCCTGTGTGGAATGAGAGACACGTGAACAGAGAGACAGACCCATTATCCAATACATGTATTTTGCTCAATGATATAGGCCTATACCAAATTGAACTGCTGAAAGGTTAGGTGGTTAAGATGCCATTGCTTCCAATTCAAAAGTCAGTAGGTTCAAACCTTGTGACAGCAGAATTTTTTCTCACGACTAAGATGCTCAAAATCATCCACTCCCCATGCTTCATTATGAGACCTATTTCACAACGCATAACTGGAACTTAAGGGAGAACAATTATGTTTCTACTCTAACATAAATATATTCAATACCAGGATCGGCTGTATTGCAATTCACAGCTTTTTGGCATTCCACAGGTTTCAGTTGAAGAAACTCCAACATGTTTAAAACGTTGCTGCGAGACTTGTTGTTTGTGCACCTAGAGCGCACATCACCTATTCTCAAGCAATTTCATTGGCTCCCGGTGAATTCAAATTTTATTTTTAAGGCTCTTGTCATTGCATATAAAGTCGTTCATGGTTCGGCTCCTGGTTAATTATCTGCATCATTCAGCAAATATGTTCCAAACAGACGACTTAGATCTTCATCCCAAGTCCTACTAGCTGCGACAATACTCTGCTCAATATCTCTGGAATAAACTTCCATGGATGTTCGAACTGTTCCTTTGGTCGTTTCCATTCTCATGACATTTCTCTTTCGCCAACATTTTTGATTAGTGTTCTTTTTTTTCCCGTCTTTTTCTTCTTTTTGACTTTGAATAGCCTTTTAATTGCCCTGTTATTATTTTCTGGAAAGTACAGAGAGGTTCTTGCAGTATGCGCTATGCAAGCACAAATAATAATATTAATTAATAATAATAATAATAATAATAATAATAATAATAATAATAATAATAATAATAATAATAATAATAATAATAATAATAATAATTACCATGCATTGAAGCCATGAACAGAGTTAAACAGTACCATCTACCCGACACATCAAAACACGACTCAAGAAAACAGAATTTGAAAGAGGAAACACTTTTACCATTGATTGTCTCTTGGGAAATATGAACATATTTGAATACGGTAATAGGCATAATTTATGAAAAACCAGAGTTGGTGAGTGTAACACCAAAACAAACCGACAGGTGGCAGTGTTTCCACACATTACTTAGCCCAGGCTCACTCAAATGTTGACCCTTTCTTCATACTTGATGTAAACTAAATTATCGAAAACATTTACAAATTTTCCTAAATTTATTTCCCACATGCTTTATACTAAGCACGAGTGATGGGCCTATACCCTCTCAAAACTCTTTGTATTTTTAGCCTGATTGTAAACAAATATTACAAATTTGTTTCAAACGAATCTATAAATAATATGTTATTCCGTCCCTGCTAACTTAAATATATTTTAGACAGGTTATTATACGACTTTCTTAAAACCTCCGAACGATTTTAAAATATATTGTTGGCGTGTTTCATTGTATTATTACACAACAGGTAAATATTTTCGTAATGTCATTCTTTAACATTTTAGTTTTGTTTTATCTGACCATGTTTGATAAGATTCACCATCTAGATTCTAGTTCTAGTAAGAAAATCATGTAATATTTACAATTCGATATAATAATTTCCCTTGTTGTGCAGTAATGAACAATGAAGTAATTAGATCTATCTACAATCAAAAGTACTCACACTCTTCGTACTTTTATTCGTTTTTTTTCATCACACTTACTCTCTTCATGTGACTTGAATCTTAAGCACATCATTCAAATTACACGACACACACTGAGTCTGGTCTGTGTTCCGATATTTTTCATTCTATTTATGCATACAATAAATTATTTCAGGCATTTCAATAATACGTTAGTGGTTGACGCCGGCAACATACCGTGAGGGCTGGACGATAGATGGGCATGTTCAAAACGATTATCAATGATATGGTAAGATGCCCCGGTAGTAGGTGATATATTAATGGGCCAAATGTTATGCGTAACAACAACGTTGCGTTATGTCGGACTCCATTTCTCATCTTTGTGCGTGGGCTTCTTGAATGGCAAGTTTGATCTAGATTATAAATAACAGTGCTGTTTGCACGATAAAGATATTAGATCCATTGAAAATGCAATACTTTGATCCTCATGAATATATCGTTTGTAAAAAAAAAGAAAATCGGCACCTAATCCCTACTTAGGCTACAGCCTAAAAACACTTCCTAGATTATTTTTAGCCAAATAGCCTACAAACACTTCCTAAGTTAATTTTTAGCCAAGTGTGTGTCATCTATATTATATTGACGACCCATGATGACAGTATGATTCATTTCAAATCTTTAAAAAAAAAAAGCATTTAAATATTTTTTTTGTAAATAATAAAATGGTATGTCGTGTAAGACGCACGTTTCATAGCTCGTGTTCGATCACCAATACAAGAAAAAACTTTGAAATAACACCTGACTTGAATTATCTAGAACCACAACAAATAATATCATTTAACATTTAAGTTGAATAGACATTATTCTGCGTTCTGCCGTGGCGTAATAAGCCTAAATATATCAATACAATACAGTTATGGACGCGTTGTATGCATTCCCAATACTACATAATTTAAACGAACAAGGAGCACGCGACAGGAAATTATAGAGTTATGGTCGCAAACGGGGGTGCCCACGAACAATTATATCAAACCTCCATAATAAGCCGCACTATGACCTCAATAGATCATTTGTGAGCGCCTAAATATGATACTCTTTATTCAATCTATTTTCAAGATTCAACGCCGTAAACACACGAAACAGTCTTATAATAGAAAAGTCATGAAAATGCTTTTCAACGGACTGTGGAGCGGGAACAGTCAAATGTAGATACAGATAGATTTAGATATAATTTTTATTTTATGTATTTATTGTCTACCCTTCGTGACCTGTTTATTATTCTCCCACACGGCCCAGTTATGCACGATCCATTTCTTAAGAAGTGGAGCCGTAGAGAGAGCAGGATGTGACGGCACAGATTCAGCATATATCTATCACAAATATAAATTCAGTAGATAAACCTAATATGTCACTAGCGTATTGACAATCCATTAATACTATTAAATCCTAATGATCCATGATAGGCGAAACATTCAATAGCAATCAACGTTTAATAGGCCAATACTAATAACAGTCGGATACTTTATAGAAACGCCACTGACGTAGGCTACAAAAAAAATAAAAATAAAAAACAGATTGAACAATCTTTCGAGCTAACCACTTTACGTAACGTTATAAAATCGTTAGATTACGGTGTTAAAAACGTATATTTAATACGTACTTTAACGTAAATGTCAGCTAAGTGATGTCGCAAACGTTACAAGAACGTTAGAATAACCAACTACAACTGTCACGGATTTCGTGAATCTTTTGGATATGCACGTGATGAACATTCTTTTAAGTTTGCTTATACACCAAAGCCCCTGATCAACAACATATTTGTTTTGCAATTGTTTAATTGTTGGGAGATTGAAAAGAAAGTAATAATGTTTTGTGTTCTTTCTGGGTTTACTCAAGCACAGCAGGCCTAATCATTGTTGTAGGTCCGCAGCCCTTTTTAAGTTTCGCAAAAGATAGGGATTTCACTTCTTGTACAATCGATAAGTACCATGGACTCTTGGTTCAATTCCCAGCTGGAGGGCTGATTAAACGCAAGTTTATCGCACCGTATTATTAAGATGAGAGGTTTAAGCCATTAGTCCACGTGTGCAGTATAACGCAAGTGCACGTTAAAGAACGCAGTATAACAAGTGTACTGGAAAAATCACCACCAGACAGTTCCAGAATCTAACAATACGAAGGCGGTAACCTAACAGGAAAAGAAGAGACGTTTTGACTCGACTACGCGGTACATCAAAAAGAATATTGACATGTTTTTTTCCCATTGTTACAATTTCCTGTATTATCATGCGCATCCAATACACTTACATCCGTAACCCTACCCGATTCAAAACCTAATATACAGACCGTTAAAATGTTATGCTCAAAATTTATTATTAAATATATTCATGGGAATATTGTTTCGAAAGTGCAATATAGTGTCGTTGTTCTTTTTGCTTGCTCCAAAATACATGAATATCTATGTCAATCTCATTAATTGGGTATTCGATTCCTAAATTGAGACAAAAGATTTATGTTATTGCTGTTTAAAATATCTTAGATATTATGTATCGAATATTTTATTGATTCTTTTAAACATTTTTTGAAACAATATACTCGTTAAAGTTTAATTCGAACTCTCGTAGTAAATTAATGTTTTAAAATATGTTAATAATTCAATGTTTTGTAAAAATGCTTTGCAAACATTCAATAAAACGCAAAATAAAACTGTTAAACCAATTGATATATGTGAACAATATACATATAATATATATATATACATATATATATATATATATATATATCTTACATATATATGTATATACATATATATACATATTATATATATACATAT
>NW_022727062.1:1316028-1332427 GCF_011630105.1 Anneissia japonica
GCTTGTTGGAACTCCCCGTATACCGTAAAACCTCGAATTGAAACCCTGGGCTTCTTTTCTTTGCGAACTTTGGATGGGCTTCCTTTCGAGATAGGCTTCTTTTCAAGATGGGCTTCTTTTCGAGACTCCTTTTGCAAAGTAAAGAGGGTGAGGGCTTCTTTTTTTCAAAATGAATGCTGCAATTGTACTGTAAAACAATAAATAAGGCCATCAATCAGTATCATGGGGTGTATTTAACTGGCATTAAATTACCTAAACTACTGTATAAACCAAGCTTGTATTTAATTTAGGCCTATATTGTTTTCTGAAATTCATACAGTGTATGTGACTGTAATAGCTTGAAAAGAAACTTATTCATAAAATTAATTATATTATTGTCATTTTTTGGCAGTCATTACCAAGTTTACCAAATTTATTTTTATTAGTATTAATCCCCGCTCCTGTAAAAATTTAGATTGCAATTATATTCTTACATTTGAGAACCTTGTTGATCTGAAGGATACTCCGACGTGTTAAGTGACTTGCGAACAGGTTATTATCTATCAATGGTATCGCCTATATGTGATAACAGTACAAGGTCTTTATCACCGAAGGTAGGCCTACACGCTTTCTTCATATTTAGCTATAATTTAACTAAAGCTTAAAGCCAATGTGTACTGTACAATTGAGTTTCACTGATTACCGATACCGTATGTCAATTTAATTGCTGAAATATGTTTGGAAAAAAGTCTGCACTTCTATTTCTTAAATGCTTGGCTTTTTCTTTTCTTCTACTTCGTAGTTTCGAGTCAAAATCTGGGTAAATATAATATGCAATAAGGAGGAAGGAATACATAAGGGGAATTTCTGAATTAATATTAAACTTGCTTTGAAATAACTTGAAAAACCCCGTTTTTATTTGAATTTACGGTGGGTGGACTTGCTATTCATAAATTGATTAAACTGACCCTCAGCTTCACTAAGTATCTTGTTTCTTTCCAAATGTTGATTTGATTTGATTTCATTTATTTGGTCTAAAAAAACATTAAAAATGACAACTACAAAATAACAGAGAGAGGAAAACAACTCTCAATTGCCAAAAAGTGAACTAAATCACTGTGTAGTTGCTCTACAAAGCAAGTAAGAACATAAATGAAATTAGCATAAAATATTTAAGTAAAGGAGTAATTAAAATAGGCCTATACAAATATAAAGGTACAAAATCATCCATGAAATCATTCAAAAGTCAATAAAATAAAAACATAAAAATACAAAAAAAAAAAGAAAATGAAATACAAGAATTGCAACGTAAAACTAATGTAAAAACGTCCACTTTACAAGGCAATGAGATCCTTTAAAAGTAAATGATACGGCGAACATTAAGTCCCTCATTCTATTTTAAAGATTTATTTATTTCTTTGTGTGTATAATTAAGATATTATTTAATAAGGAGTGTAATAATTATATGTTCCACTTTTTTCTATTTAACTTTTAATGTATATTTCTTTTGAACTTTTTGATTTTGTTGTAAATGTATATTTCAAAAATTCTGTACAGCGCCAGTGATCATTTTAAGTGGATATTGTTTTGCGCTTTATTAAATAAAGTTATTATTATTATTATTATTATTATATAAATAGACATACTTATCGATATGTTTTACTTATATTTGTAAAAAAAAAAAACACGTTATATTTGTATATGTAGACCACACTAATATATCTTAATATGTTCAACGATAGCTAACAATAGTAGCTTAGGTCAATAGGTCAAATATGATCAATAGCTAGTTGTACGTCTCCGCCCTAATTGAATTGTGGAGCCTCAGGAAAAACTCTACTAATCTGTACTAGATTCATTTTACTTTAACAAAAATGTTATTATTAACCAGCCTGTTTACCACTAGTATATAGGATTGTCATTTTAATGCTGATGGAAATTTACAAAAATATGACAAGTTTTAGATGAATACCAATGTTAAGTTTAAAATTGTAATAACAATTTTTTATTAAATTCGTCGAATAACGGAAATATATGCATATAGACTTGTTAAACTGCTGTCCAGATGATTTCGGAGAAAAGCGTCTGTTATGCATATATCCACCGAAAGTTTGTAATTAATAGCAGTTTAATGTGTAGGTGATTGGTAAATATACACGGCGCCATGACAGGTATGAGACAGTGTCAAAAGTGTGTTTACTGTTTCAATGATTCAACAGAAGCTGATAGCTGAAATATTGCAAAGTGTAAAAGTTAAACACATGATTGTCTACTCATGCTCGATTTGACAAATTGAGCATATCGTTTTTATTTACGCCACTAATTCCGATCGTGCATTTAACATGTAATTTAAATTCATTCAGGGGCATTGTGTGCGTGTGGAGTGAAATGAGACAAAGTGCTTTAAGGCAACGGTCATGGTGTATACCTTTTCTCAACAATCACCTTTATATTATTATTTGGAAAGACCGAAAAATAATATTATGCCAAAACTTTTGAAACCTGCGAGCCAGAACAACGCAAGACTGTTTGAAACATAGTATAAATAATAATAGTAATATGTTAAATTTATGTAGCGCTTAACGCCAACAAGGCCTCTAAGCGCTTCACATTACTATCCACCCCCACCCCCCCACAATGCGCTTTACACTATCATTACCCCCGTCATTGGATTAAACGCCTATGGAACACAAACTCAAGCTCCCTGGGGGAGTATTCCATAAATTTGCAGCACCTACATCAGGGCATTTTGGCATTTAACCCTACCAGGTACCCATTTATAGTCCTGGGTGGACAGAAGGAATGCAGATAAAGTACCTTGCCAAAGGACACAAATGAAATGTATGCAGGGGATTGAGACCCCTAACTCAAGGTTGGGAAACTAAACAGTTCCCACTGCGCCAAACCACTTCTAAAAATATATTAATAGGCCTATCTATTAATAAATATTTTGAATATATAAATAAATCACAAATAGATAATTAAAGTTTAATTTAGGCTTACGGTTGTAAAGTATTATTGATGATTTTAATAGGTAGGTCGCAAAGTACATATCAATTAGCTCAGTTACTGCGTTATGTTATCACTAAATTCGTTTACTTGTAAATGTCACGCAATTAAAACTATATGCGGCTGTTGACGCCATGTGTAAGAATAATTTATAAATTTCTGTAAAGATTAAATGTTAAAGCATTATTATAATTATTATATAGCTTGCATTTTGCTATAACCTCTCTATGCGCATTTTTATCACATTATTTCAGTCATTGAATCAAACCTATAGAACATCACAACAGTAATCAGCGCCTTGGCGTTTGAAGCTACCAAGTACTGTGCCCATTTAGGCTCCTGGATGAAGACAGCAAACGTATGAAAAGTATTTTGCCTAAGGACACGAATTTTATTCAGTGAAGGTTTGAACCGCCGTCCTCAAGAATATCAAGCCCAAATCACAACTGCCGCGCTAACCACTCCCGCATCTGCTAATTGGTAGCCTTCTGATCTACTAAGTTATATACACATCACCATCATCTTACTACGAAGTCAAATATTGTCGGTCTTTTTGTGGCATCGTCCATTTCAAACAAAATCGCACCATATTCAAATACTAAAAGCAATTTTATATAAAGGTTAAATGAATCAGTAGATGGCCTACTTAAATACAGTATTGTTTGTTCAAATATTGTTCCGCAGTAGTGCACCTAAAAATAGAAGGATTTGCAGACCTCGAATATTATGAATATAATACTGTTACTGTAGATCATATGGACATAGCCCAGATGCTATAACTACGTAAGGATGATTCTCTCTTCTTTCCATAGGACCTTCTCCTTCTTTCTAAACAGAGCATAGAAACTTATTGTTACCCACTAAAGTTTCTTGTAAAGTATATACACCACGACTATACACCTTTTCCATCATTGTTTTTTGAAATATTAAATAAAACTGTCTTTGGTTTTCAGGCAAAAGAAAACCTAATGGAGCTTTGTATCATATCAAAGAAAGATATTCCTTTCCCCAACACACACAACATCTACTACGAAAGCTGAAATTTCTCCGACCCTACTCATACAGACGAATGGCATTCAAAAGCAGTGTTATATTCAGTAATTAAAAGTTAATGATGCACGAATGGAAATCAATAAGTATATCGGCAAATTACTGTTTATCAGATTGATCACAATTTCCAGACCTGTTCACAGTTTGAAAAACGCCTAGACGAGGTTTCTTGGTGCTCAGTTTTCTTTTGGGATTGCTTCAAGTGACAGATAAATTGCTTTTCGATGAGTATTAGGAGCAACTTTACTGTATTGAGCAGGAATTAGTCAATTACTTCTAGTCGGTTGCTGAACTATCTGACTACATACGTGCGTTTATTTGTTATATTTGCTTTAAACATTGTCTTCCGACCGAACTATCACCAGATAATATCATTACTAATTAAAACTGCATATATTACTGACCTACCTACATAAAATATGTAAGCATATGTTATGCAATAATCCACAAGCAAAACACTTATAGGCCGTAAGGCCTATATATATACTGTCTCTTATACACATCTCGATGTGTATAAGACACAGCCCCTACCTCAAGGTTGGGGTTTGTGAGCAGGCTGCTTTAAGTCTACCTTTAAATTATGTTTTCAATTTCAATGATAACGATTATGCTGATGATAGCGGTAATGGTATTATGATGATGATTATAATGAACATAAAGACAGTATAACAATGTCAAAAAGGCATAATGTTATCATTAAGGTAATTGTTGATGTGAGCGGAGCTTTCTATAGTGGAAGTTGACTATTATTTCACGCTTCATGTTAGAGTACCAAATATAATTATAAATTAATACAATAGTAATCTTCGAAAAGTATAGAATTGGTAAGTTCAGTTTTATAAAATGAAATTTCGCAACTACTTTAATATTTAAAGGTAAACTGATAGACTAAAATGATTTTATATGGTAATTTGTCCGTAGGTGTTGACAATTCATCCTGAGCGACTAAATGTTCTTTAATGGATGAGATGCTTATTCACGAATATTGTTGCATCTATACTCAAGCAAGTACTGCCCGACTGCTTTGATCTATAAATTGTATTTTGTCACTGAAAGTTAAGCACGTGAAGACAGTAACAAAGAACTGTCAAATTCAATCAATAATTTGTCAACGTAACCGAGTCTAAGTAATACTCTTCTTTTTCCTACTCTTCTTCCTCTTCTTCTTCTTCTTCTTCTTCTTCTTCTTCTTCTTCTTCTTGTATGCTACCGCCTTCAACATGCTGAAGATTCTGCAGCTTAATGTGTGTGTGTGGTTGTGAGCAGGCTGCCTTAAGTCTACCTTTAAATTATGTTTTCAATTTCAATGATAACGATTATGATGATGATAGCGGTAATGGTATTATGATGATGATTATAATGAACATAAAGACAGTATAACAATGTCAAAAAGGCATAATGTTATCATTAAGGTAATTGTTGATGTGAGCGGAGCTTTCTATAGTGGAAGTTGACTATTATTTCACGCTTCATGTTAGAGTACCAAATATAATTATAAATTAATACAATAGTAATCTTCGAAAAGTATAGAATTGGTAAGTTCAGTTTTATAAAATGAAATTTCGCAACTACTTTAATATTTAAAGGTAAACTGATAGACTAAAATGATTTTATATGGTAATTTGTCCGTAGGTGTTGACAATTCATCCTGAGCGACTAAATGTTCTTTAATGGATGAGATGCTTATTCACGAATATTGTTGCACCTATACTCAAGCAAGTACTGCCCGACTGCTTTGATCTATAAATTGTATTTTGTCACTGAAAGTTAAGCACGTGAAGACAGTAACAAAGAACTGTCAAATTCAATCAATAATTTGTCAACGTAACCGAGTCTAAGTAATATAAATGTTGCGTATTTTCAATGCTGCAAAGGATAGAGTTTCGATCTAGAACAACCTAATAATATAATCCATTAAAGAGAAATAATTCGGTTAAAATAAATTATTTCACTACATTACTGAAACACGATTACCTTTACATTGACACTACTTATTAATAGTACAAATAATTCGGCTCCCTTCATGGATATAATGTATTGCTTTCTTCACTCTCGAGTACTGTCTGTCCTAAAACATTGATTGTGCACAATTTTTATTTATTTATTCATTTTAATAATAATATTATAACTTGAGGCATCACTATTCGTTCCACAGGCCTAGATGGCACAATTCTATTGCAAATAAAGAGAAAATCTTAAAGTTTGTCGTAACGGAGTATACCGTTTAAATTCCAGTCATAAATAATAATGGATAGCAATATTTTAGACATAAAAATTTAATAATTATGCAATCAATAAAAACAAAAGGAGAATGAAAATAGAATTAGCTGATGAAAGCTTATAGTAGACGTAAGCTGATCTTAACTACATAGGACAAGAAATATACTGTCAAGGCAACGTTAAACGTTGAAATTTGAACTATATCGAACATTAATCGGTCATGTTACAATTTTATAGGAATCCGTATAAATAGAGTAAGAATAAAGATCAAAGCAGATATATCAGAAACAAACTCAAATACAATATTCTTAGTAAAAACAATCGTTGAAAAAAATACCAATGGAATGCATCAGGACTTGTTTGTATGTATATTTAATCACTCTTACAAAAAGTTTAACATAGAAGACTTATGGGTAACGTTCAATATAAAGAAACTCTATACCTTAGGAAAGAGTGTCAGTTTTATATGTAATAATGAATCATACAGAAATTGTAAAAGATAATATACAGATTGTTGTATAACTCAATAATAAACGCTACTTATTATTACGACTATTAATTTTATATTATTGACTCCTATTGTTCTTATTTTAAGTACAATATTATTATAAATGTCGTTATTTATCTTTATTAGTTCGATCCTTATTACACAGTATAGTAGTATTTCATGCACTATTAGTACATGAAATGTACTGCAAATTTCATGGACGATATAATAAAAAAAGTATAATTTGTACATATACAGAAATTCTGTCATTAAAAGACACTGACAATGTAAAGCTAATCAAATCAAAATTAGATTGACTGAATTTAATAACCAAACGATTACGAGAAGGGAAAGAACAACTGGTCAGTTAAAAAAAAAATTTAAAAAAATACGGCACTGTGTAATTATTTAATTAATAAGAATGTAATTATTACCTATTGTTATTACCCATAGTATTGCTATAATTATAATTATTATTTAATGCCTACCTATCAGAGTTTTACAGTATAAGCAACTAGGCTTAAGATGCATTGACACCGAAGCCGAATTTGGTTCGTATAGCTAAAGGCTAACTCAGACAGCGTCGGCCGACGCAGCCCGACCCGATTTATCGTCGGGGACAGTCTTAAGCCGTCGTGAGAAATATTAAACATGTTTAATATTCCACGACGCGACTGCCCCCGACGCAAATCATCGCGTCTGCGTTTAACTCACACAGACCCGACGCGACAACAAATCGTGTCGGGCTGCGTCGTACAACGCTGTCTCAGTTGGCCTTAACGAAACGAAAAAAGAATGGCTATGTTCTCACACGGCAGCTAACGGTTAGCGGGATCCGGATCCTGCTAACCTTTAGCTGCCGTGCGTCCATACGACAAAATCCCGATCCGGATACCGAAAATATGATGATCGAATCACTGGCCAGTAAGAAACTGAAAATTGTAAACGCATACGTGTGATTGGTTGATGATAGAAACGCGCTCAATTTGCTAACCGATAGCACTTGCTAACCGTTAGCGGTATACGGATACTGCTAACGGTTAGCGCTAACCGATCGGGCGTTCTCACGCAGGTGCTAACAGTTAGCGCTAACGGTTAGCTCCCGATCCGGATACTAGGGCTCTCGTGAGAACCAGAGGCTTAAATCAAAGATAATAGAAATATTAATAAGTATTTCTAGTATCTTTGCTTAAATCGAATCAGTGGTAAACAATAGAGGCGCGTACCAAGACGCGCATCGAAAACGTTCTACGAACCGAATTCGGATTCGGTGTGAATCTACCTTTATGCTCATGAATTTTTGTTATAACACCTTACAAGCTGCGCCACACAATCTTATCTTTTACAATTTATGTATGAACATTGCCAGTACATTACTACCGTGCTCTGTAGGTTGTTTCATTAGACAATTAAGAGCTTTTAATAAACTGCATTTCTACACAACCTAAATAATTATCCAAATCTTTAGAAACAACGTTCGGTCTTAAAATGTCATAAATTAATCGTAATGTCGACAGACGCAAACCTGCGGCATTTTCCTATGTTATTAGCATATTATAGTTAATTCATCTTTCTATTTCATGACCGTAAGCTCTTTCTTACAAATGAACTACATTAAAGTCTGCAACTTAGGGTGGCATATAATAACTGAA
Organism: Anneissia japonica; assembly: GCF_011630105.1. Classification (NCBI taxonomy): domain Eukaryota; kingdom Metazoa; phylum Echinodermata; class Crinoidea; order Comatulida; family Comatulidae; genus Anneissia; species Anneissia japonica. The sequence continues at coordinate 1,324,426 of NW_022727062.1, forward strand.
AGCTATATTGGCTTATGGAAACAAAACAGACTAAAAAGCAATTCCTATTAGCATTAGTTAAACACCTCGGGTACTACTTATTAACAGCGCGATATTCTAAATAGCGTTATGATGAAATCAATAGTCATTCGTAACGCTTAATATCTAGCGTAATAGTTCCATTTGCAGAGCATCCGGCGTATTGACCTTTCCATAAAACCTTTTAAGACTTTACACCTTACATGGAAATTCAATACACTATAGTAAATGAAGTAGGGATGAAACTCATGTACGTGTTGCTTTCTTGGATCTGGTAATGGAATGAACTAAAAACTGTTAAAACCATTTAATTTCTGATATAAATTTATTGATTTCCAGGTTCACAAACAGAAATGAATTATGTGTTCACTTATAACTATATAATTGTTAAAAAGGCTATTTCCATATTTATTCCTGAAGGTTAGCGAGTAAAGAATTAAGCTTTTGGTACTAGAAGTAATAAATCTAATACTATTTATAAACAAAGAATAGCAAAATGAACAATTAAACATGTTTTTTTTTTTTTTTTTTTTTTGTTCTTGTTTTTTAGTTTTGTATTCTTTTTTTTTTGTGTATACATAGCATCCTTCCATTCGAAACTGTTTTCCAGTTCAAGTTTCCGAATCGCATCAAAAATAATAAATTTAGACTTTTTTCCCCAACACTATCGATTTTGTTTTTATATTTTTTATTTATTTTTTTATATAGTCTCTTATGTATCACAATAAATGACAACTTTATTGTAAATTCCGCAGTGTAGCCTACTGGACACCCATTAATCTACCATGCAATGAGGTATTATGAAATATTCAAGTTGTACTACGATTACCAACTGCCTGTACAGTATCCACAAAGCTGAACATCTATCCTCTTGTGTAGGACTAACTTGTCCGTTTTTAACCTTTCTACACAATCTCTCAAATTTTATTCAAAATGTATTGTATCTGATTCATTCAATAGTTTATTTTTATCACATGATGAGCATAGTATTCTGTATTACATACTTTTTTTTACCTTTCGTTCAAAAGCTCATAAAAACAGCGTTTAAAGCATAACGTTTACAGATCCCACTACATACCTTCAATGATAATTTCATTTGATTTTAGTTATTTAGGATTAAAAATCACAAAACATTTCTTAAATGCAAAACAAAAACAAAGAACAAATAATATATAATGAAGAACAACAGGTTAACCAAAGAAGGTTTAAAATATAATATATAAAAAAAATTCATTAGGGCACTTAAACAATTATGCTTGAGAGGCCTATCAAGCTCCTTCTTTTCATTTGTGCCAAATAGTATATATCTTTTTAATTCATGTGCAACTAGGTTCAAATTTAATTCTGTAATTTCTAAAAGAAAAAAAAACTTGCTCTTTTAAAAGTTTCTTCACGATTTTATTGTCTTTTTAGTGTTTGATGTTTATGCTTTAAGACTGTATTAGCGTTGAACTTGTCACGTGGTATTTATGTAAATTTATTTTCAAACATTCAAATCTTGCCGAAAAATTTATAAATTTTGTATTAGGCAATAAAGGTTCTGGAAACTTAAATCTTGAATCTTACAATTTGCCTTATGAATTGTATGGTTTTTTAAAAGTGTATATTTTAATCTCACAACTAATCACAAAATGAACGTGTAAACGAATAGTAACAGTAGGCGCTCCGTAGGCTAAATATCAACTTCCTCATTTTTTGAAAAAAAAAACACTATGAATCAGGATTTTGAAAATGTAATCTATGTAGACTTGCTTTCAACTTCAATTTGTCCTTCACTAATAGAAAAATATTTTAATGATCAATGATCTCTATTAAAGCCTTCTTAGACTTCTTCCTTCCAAGAAGAAGGGATCATGTATTTCATCTTCTCCATTACATACAAATTAATTCTGAGGGAAATTAATTAAATCAAAAGGACGGAGTATAGGTTACCATCTTCCCAGTACAAATCACTTAACAGTACATTTAACCGATTGTAATGTTTTTAAAAACAGAATTTGACATTTAACACAATATTCTAGTTATTAAGTGCATTTAGAAATAACATCGACCTAGCCACGTTGACTCAATTTAACATTAGGCCTATAGGCTATAGCATTATTTTGTATAAATTTGGGAATTTTACAACTTAACATCACATCAATTACCGGTGTACGAAGGTTTAATTTACCACGCATATACCGATTATTCCAAAACAATCCGAATTGTTCACCTAAGTCAGGCAGACTCAATTGAATCATTTACTGCTCCCTGATTCAACAATATGATAGCATTTCTTTGAGGAAGTTTGGGAAATACAAGGGTTCAAAAATTAATTAAGATTTTTATTATTTTTTTACCGATTGAACACATTAGATTTAAAAACTAATGTGTAATCTTTGTGTTCGTAACTTTTCTCAATCTCCCAAATTCATAAAAAATCACTGTATCTTAAATACATTCAAATACAGTCTCACGCATTTCTTGGTTTATACTATTCATTACATAATAAACATAATGCTGTATTGCAATTGTTTGTCTTCTCCATTAATATTATATAAACTACTTTAGAGGCAAATTGAACAAACCAAAGAGACGCATTGACAGTTACGATCTTCCCTGTCAAAATCACTCAATGTATGTTCAATCGATTGCAAATAGTTATAAAAACAGAATTTACTATTTACCACACTTCTTATGCTTGTATTCGAAAATAACATTGACCAGGCCAGGTTGACTCAATTTAACATTATAGGATAACATTACTTCGTATAAATTTGGAAGAGTTTACAACTTCACACAATAAATATTACCGGTGTATGAAGATTTGCCATTTACCGCGGTATTCCGCTTATTCAGTTAATTCAATTAAATTCAATCTTTATTGTAAAACACTGTAAAGTATACTGATTAATGTCTAGACTTAGATCACTTCTCAGACTATTCATTGCATGTTTTATTTTGTTCTTGGTTCTCATGCCTTTATCTTCGGCCTGTATCATCATTGTTGATTCGGAATTAATCTTATTTACATACCGCCTTTTCTCTTGTTATTTAAATTTGTAATCCATACCACTTCCTTGATCTTTGCTTTACTATGTATGTGTCAGTTGTCTTCACACTGAAGAAGAACCAACATAGGAGTGCTTAACATACTTGTGATTTAAATAAATTATACAGTATTGCTTCTTATTTTGTCTACAACTCATAGCTGTTTTTTATTGCTGTCTTTAAACATTTTATTACTGGCATCTAGATGTGTATAAGAGACAGAGTACACGTCATTTGATGCATTTTATTGTTAAACGGTAATGACAATGTGATGATGTTTCGCCTGAAAATGAAATTTGCCGTGACACTTATAGGTCACCGTAGGCGAGACTTTTTAATACCTTGTTTAGCGAACCCGCTGCTGCCAATAATGTCGATTTCGAATAAAAATAAAATTTCATTTTTGACCAATTATCGCAACCGCCGCGACAAAAAAAATAGAAATTTTAGAAAAAAATAAAGTTTTCTTCATTTTTATTATGCCCGCCGCTGCCTTGAAATCTGCAATTTAATAGGCCTATATGTATATTTCTTCATAATTATATAAAAGTAAAGTATTGAACCATCCCAGTACTACAGTGTTAACATTTACCAAAAACATTTTATTTTTCTCTCGTCTGGAGGTTTTTAGCAAAACTTTGTTAAATAAGAAAACAAAATTGTATTGTTTTTAAATTATTTTTTTTACCCTTCTATGGCGATCTTTAAAAAAGCCTCTCGAAACAATAAATAAAAAAGTCTCGCCTTACCTTCAAACCTTTGACACTTAACTTTGAAGATTTTTTATATCACGTATTCACAAAGCATAGATGTGTATAAGAGACAGGTACAATGTTTGATATGCATTCGCACATATAATCAGGAAATCGAAAAATTACCTGTGCAAAAATTGCATGCACTATTTTTATACCTCCATGGTGCACAGACTTCTACTACATAATGAACGAGATAATAATGTCCACGCATAGCGCCATGATATAAAGGATGATAATCATCATTATCATTATTATTATTATTATTATTATTATTATTATTATTATTATTATTATTAGGGGCTTATTATTATTATTATTATTATTATTATTATTAAGAAGAAGAATAAATGAGAGGCTAAGTACGAAAGTTTAAAATATATCAGCGACGCCAAGGGACAAGTAAATTTATTTGATCATTTAATCAAGCCACGATTTATAACCAATTAATGTATGATTAGAGATTAGACCACGTGGTATAAGTACGCTTGATTTCATTGATGGATCGTGATGAACTCTTAACTGCAATGTTCGCGTTGAAACACAGATTGTATGCATCAATTCAAATATCATAGATTGAATGCAAACAGTATCTTCGCATTCAAATTCACTATTCTATATTTAAACTAACTAATCAATTGTATCGCAGTAAATACTGTATAGAATAAACACCTGTTTGTGTATTCCGTGGTTACTAAATATCAAATATCTATCTAGAATGTTTGGTATGTAAAGCACTATTCCAATACTAAGTTCAAAACTAGTCCATGTGTCTACTTTATAGTTCCAGTACTTTGTAGATCTCTAATTGTGTATACACTCATAATAGTGAATATTAAAAAAACATGGTTCCCTCACACAGACAATATAACCAATAGGCCTAGAAAGTAATTTTATACACCTAAATAATCCACAGTAGTGATACGTTTTTATATACATGTATTTTATATTTCAATGTGATTCCATTGTAAGAATTGTTTTGAAATATTATGACGACTCCGTGCGAACGTGCGTTTTATCGCGCGCAGCAGTGAGACTTTGATTTGCCTGATGGAAGTTGTCCGAGAGGGTTAAGCCTGGTTTCTATACAATCGCTACATTCGCTACGGTGTTTTTAATGCAATTGGTGTACTGCCTAGCAGACCCCGACGCTTGGAAGGCGCCCGATTCTACTGACCAATCAGCATTACCGAAAGCTGTCGGGAATACCATGTAGCAATGTATGGAAACCAGGCTTAAGGAAAACTCCGGGAGAGGGGTCAGACAGGAGTGAAGTCCTGGTGGTCTACCGGTACTTTCCATATAGAAACCAGGAGCCACAATGCTCACCTTATTCACACATCCGATTAGAAAATGCAAGTAACCATAGACGGTATTAAGAAGACATGACCCTGAGAGCTGGACCTATTTAACATGACTTTAGCATCGGCTTACTTAATCATAAACGACTCGCTTGTCTGGGGATAGAACTTTGAAAGTCACTACTAAAGGCAGTAAATGTCAAGATGTCATGTTCGCCAACAAACTCTGCTTCTATTACATGTATGCCGTATGTTCGTAATTGTGATTTTATATCTATTACCAGTCCGAAATGGTTTTAATGCTGCCGGAATCGCTCTTGGGAACAGCGAAGTGCATGCGCTCGGTTTTAGACTTACCACAACTGATTGACAAAGTTATACACTTCTGACATCGTTTGCATCCCAGGATACTCAGAAGTAGCGTTAAAAATTACCATCAGTCGAACTTTGATGCTTTGTGACCTTCTTGTAGTTTATTTCTCAACTTCTATGATTAAAATTTTACATCGATCTTCCAAGAACTTACAAGTAAAGACGACATGGTTTGAAATATGGTATAGGTTTGTTACATGTTTCAAACCGCACTGAAAGCTTTTAAAGTGAATGTGAACAATTCTACAAGAACACTAGAACTTTCTATTTTAAAAAAGTCTTTAAATGTTTACTGTACTTTATTCTGATATGACAACCAATATTCTATGTATTAACGGAAATGTTTTACAATTACAATCAACCAACCAAAAAAAAAAATCACTGCTTTTAAAGTTATAGAAAAATCCTTCTTTAAACCGTCAAAAAAAAAAATAATACCCAAATAATTTATATCGCACCAATTTCAACGAATGAGCGAAGGCTCTGAGCGTTATTACTCCTAGTCACTGGATAACATACAGTGGCAAACCAGCACAAAATGCAACCTTTTCGGCTCTCTGGGGAGTATACCTAGTCATTCGCTACTTATTTAGCGCACGAAATTTTAGACTTGCCACAAGTCCTTTATTATTATTTTGTCTCCTTCTGGACAGCGCCACCAACGAGCACGTTCATTTTGAGAAAGAATAAGGGACTTCTTATATTCCGTATTCAGTCACTGTGCTCACATTTTCCAAAGCCACGAACGTGTACAAAAAACTGAGTCACGGCTCGCGTCGACCAATTAGGCATGGCTAAAAAATAATCTCCCTAATAAAACGGACCTAAAATATATAGAATAGACCTAAGATGAGTATAGTAGGCAATTAAAGACGAATTAAGCTTAGGCTTGATGGCCCATATTACAATGTACAGCTCATTTTTTTTCCCGAAAGGATGGCCTACCAGTCCTAATACTAGTACAGTAGTAGCCAAACAGGCCTGGTGGGTTTACTTGTAAGTTCTTACTTAATAATACAGTACCTTGTTAACAGCGTTTTACAGTATTCTAGGCCTAAATCTGTGTAGCTTAGCGGTGAGCAGGGTTATCTGTAAGTCAGTCACGCATACGATCACACGTCGATTTTGATGTGTTAAAATCGTACGCATGAATGATCAGGGAGCGTTTGCCCGGCTCAAATGCGGAAAAAATCGAGTATGGGGCCCTAAATAAATGTTTGGCGCGCAATAACCGCAATAAAAAGTAACCCAAAATTAGGGCCTGGAACCCAGGAGGCTAACGAAACTAGTACATTCAATGCCATTGCCAATAGACCTACCCATTTATACTCCTTTTAGAGAGAGACAAACGTAGATAAAGTGTCTTACCCAAGGACAAAAGCGACTTGCACAGGGAGAGTTTCGAATCCCCGACTTGGGAGTCCAAGTCACAATCGATGCCCCAACCGCTTCTACAATATATTATATATTTTAGACATTTTTGTTAAATACGTCAGAATATCGTAAATAGTTTATATATCACTTATAACTGCATTCTATTATTAACCATTCATCTTCTTCTAAAAAAAAATACTGCCTACGAACACTGAGTCTAAGAAAAGTACTGTTTAATATAGGCCTATGCTCATTCTTGCTAAAATTCACAACTGTCTAGCTGATTCTTAAGTTTATCTGATATCGACTAGCACAATATCACGCTTCCATACACTAAGCAGTGGCATAAAAGCTGTTGCATCATTTACTAATACGGGGAATTATTATTATTTCCAATCAACACTAGATTGTTGGTCATAAAGAATCTAGAATCCTAAACGTTGTATTACTTACGTCAAGGAGACGTATCGGTTTATCAGCCCGTCTGTTTGTATGATGAATGTTCATCATAAAATTTAATGGAGTAATTCACATCTGAGAAAAACATTTTAGGATAAAAGCTCAAAAGTCAATGTCAAAAAAATTTGAAAAAAAAATATACTTATTCTGAAAGTTTACCCTTTGAGCAAAGAAAAATATTGAATCAGCCATAAAAACCAACGTGTATTATTCCATATTATTGAGGCCCTCATAGAGTGACTGCACTTTACTGTTGATGTTTCCTCTATGCAATTGTGTTTTTTAAGCAAGTAACCAATATATTAGAATATAAATGAGTTCCGTCATTCGAACATTCTAACTCCGCTGCTGCAGTGAATTTTCATTACATTAATGGTCTTTTAATTAACAAATTGGTCTTGATAAAAGATATTTCGAAAACAACATCGGTGAAAAATTTTAAGTCATTATTTAGATTAAACTTGACCAGTTTGTACTTCGGAAGCACGCCTGTATGTCTAATGTAACATACAAAAGACACGCATAAAAACGTTCATTGAATCCGGCGGATAACAATTTATAAAACATTAACAGACCTACATACTAGCTTTAAACTGTGTCACGTATTCGCTTGTTCGTGTTTATTATCACATTTAGTCTATAATTTTCATCAGGAATTTTAATAGATGATGCTTAAACATTTAATTCTTTCTACAC
>NW_022727062.1:1332696-1339321 GCF_011630105.1 Anneissia japonica
AATCTGTGTAGCTTAGCGGTGAGCAGGGTTATCTGTAAGTCAGTCACGCATACGATCACACGTCGATTTTGATGTGTTAAAATCGTACGCATGAATGATCAGGGAGCGTTTGCCCGGCTCAAATGCGGAAAAAATCGAGTATGGGGCCCTAAATAAATGTTTGGCGCGCAATAACCGCAATAAAAAGTAACCCAAAATTAGGGCCTGGAACCCAGGAGGCTAACGAAACTAGTACATTCAATGCCATTGCCAATAGACCTACCCATTTATACTCCTGTTTAGAGAGAGACAAACGTAGATAAAGTGTCTTACCCAAGGACAAAAGCGACTTGCACAGGGAGAGTTTCGAATCCCCGACTTGGGAGTCCAAGTCACAATCGATGCCCCAACCGCTTCTACAATATATTATATATTTTAGACATTTTTGTTAAATACGTCAGAATATCGTAAATAGTTTATATATCACTTATAACTGCATTCTATTATTAACCATTCATCTTCTTCTAAAAAAAAATACTGCCTACGAACACTGAGTCTAAGAAAAGTACTGTTTAATATAGGCCTATGCTCATTCTTGCTAAAATTCACAACTGTCTAGCTGATTCTTAAGTTTATCTGATATCAACTAGCACAATATCACGCTTCCATACACTAAGCAGTGGCATAAAAGCTGTTGAATCATTTACTAATACGGGGAATTATTATTATTATTTCCAATCAACACTAGATTGTTGGTCATAAAGAATCTAGAATCCTAAACGTTGTATTACTTACGTCCGGTTTATCAGCCCGTCTGTTTGTATGATGAATGTTCATCATAAAATTTAGTGGAGAAATTCACATCTGAGAAAAACATTTTATGATAAAAGCTCAAAAGTCAATGTCAAAAAATTTGAAAAAAAAAAAAAAACTTATTCTGAAAGTTTACCCTTTGAGCAAAGAAAATAATTGAATCAGCCATAAACACCAACGTGTTTTATTCCATATTATTAAGGCCCTCATAGAGTGACTGTACTTTACTGTTGATGTTTCCTCTATGCAATTGTGTTTTTTAAGCAAGTAACCAATATATTAGAATATAAATGAGTTCCGTCATTCGAACATTCTAACTCCGCTGCTGCAGAATTTTCATTACATTAATGGTCTTTTAATTAACAAATTGGTCTTGATAAAAGATATTTTGAAAACAACATCGGTGACAAATTTTAAGTCATTATTTAGATTAAACTTGACCAGTTTGTACTTCGGAAGCACGCCTGTATGTCTAATATAACATACAAAAGACACGCATAAAAACGTTCATTGAATCCGGCGGATAACAATTTATAAAACGTTAACAGACCTACTTACTAGCTTTAAACTGTGTCACGTATTCGCTTGTTCGTGTTTATTATCACATTTAGTCTATAATTTTCATCAGGAATTTTAATAGGTGATGCTTAAACATTTAATTCTTTCTACACTTATAATCTCTATCTTTATGACACGTGCATCGCATTGGTCACAATTAGGCCTAACTGATATTGCAATTTTTAGGCCACGCGCGCGCGCAAAAAAAAAAAAAGTAAAATGACCCAAAAAGGACTAAATAACGACAAGTTGAGTGTTTCTTATAAAATGAGGAACTACAGGGAAATGCAAGAACATGTACACAAAGATGTGGTCCGCCCAGTTACCAATGGCGTATCAAGGGGTGCGAGGGGGAGGGATACTCTCTTTAAAACAAACAAAAATCTCGATCCCCTTTCCTAGCCGCCCCATTCCATTGACGATGTCCAAAGCTAAAAAAAAAATCACGCTCAAAGTAGATAAATATCAAAGTAGATAAATATCAGCATCATTTTTATTTTGCGAGATAGCCCTTAATTACTAAATCATTGAGCCCCACCACCCCACCCCATCAGCCCCACCCTCATTTCAAGACACCTATATACGCCAATTCCAGTTGCGTTACAAACATTCTCTGAGTCCAGAGTTTGGTCAGTGTACGTGTTTAATTCCCTATGGTTCACATTGATTGTCGAATGTACTGTAATCACTAGCGATGGCGTAATGAGCTTTGCTGGCGTTTGCGGTCAACGAGTTTAAGTTGGGTGGCGACGAATCTGTCTCGCTTTCTGTGAACGCTTCACGAAGCCCCGCCTGCTGAGTGGATAGTCAAGTTGCTGTACTCCCGCTTCGCATCGGCGGACAACATTGGTACACTGGTTGGGTGCCGGATATTAATTGCTCTAGGCCTATATGAACCATTTTTATTTGAATTCTTGGCACCTGTATTTCCCTGTTTGCTTCGTTTATCACATCAGCATAACAATTCAGCTGGCGCAAACTGCCTATTCTATATGATATAACTTCTGGGATAGGCCTAGTACTGAAAAAAACCCCAATAAATCACTATTTATAACGAGCGTAAAAATAGCATCTTGTATGTGTTCGTCTTTGGGATTACCACTTAAAAAAGTAAATAGGTCCACTGTGTTTACCTAAATATTACGCCTCTATAACCAAATGCTAATCGTGCATGTGGGTGTGTGTGTGGGTGTGTGTGTGTGGGTGTGTGGATGGATGGGGTTATTTTTATAAATCGACTTTCTGGTTAGATAGAAGAGTATAGAAAATAACCTTAGGAACGTGCATATGATTGACCTCTTCCAACGGAGGCCCAGTGAGCATCGTAGGATACAACTAGTCGTGAATTGATGTAATTACCTCAATTCAAACGTATGGAAAAAAATCTTTTTTTTTTTTTTTTGCTAATATAATAATTCATCTATCAAAACACATAGTTATTTGCCCAAGCAGCAGGAGATTCAGATTTATCAAAATTTCATTTTTAGTTTGTTAACATCAGACATTAATGATAATTCGTCCATGATTCCAGTTCGCGTAGGGGGAATCGATGTTAATCTACCTTGTAATGACAATTCATGGCTTGGCAATTTCGTCACTTTCCGTCTCTCGTCAATGAACAACGAGAACCGACTTTTCCCTATTATTATTATCGCTGCATGGTGTATTGTACCATGAAGTCCTCCATGATTGTACTAAGAAAGTTGAGCCTAGCAGTCGTCGTCTTCTTTTTCAAGGTCAGACTATAGTCGAGATTATAATTTCAATTCATTCGCTTATGAAAGATTATACCGCTTCCCTGTACCGGTACTGAGTTTGGTTTGATCCATAACATATTTACTAGGCTGTTTCTGAAAGCTGAATTATTTATGTATGATTCAATTTAATTATATAGTACAAATCGTATTTGGTTATGAATAAAGAGCACTTTAATTTCTTCTATCTTTATTTTTTTTATTATTATATTATCTGTTGGCCATCTTTGCTCATTCGATTTGCACTATTCTGGTTCATCATATGCTCGACATTCATCAGCTACACCGCAACGACTCTGGTTGCTTTAGTTCCTGGTGATTCTAAATTCTATAAACTGTTTTCTTTTTTTTTATACTTCACATCAATCAAATTACTACCGTAGCTAACAATGGTAATTTCATTTTGTTTAATGTCTCTTGTAAACATATGGACTAAAAAAGTGCCGACAGCATATAAATCACGGTCTTCAAAGGTATCATAATGATATAATCAATAATATCTAGTTCGTATTTATTTGGCGCTAATTACAAGATATAAATATGGTTAAAAAAAAAAGATCAAAGACACAGGACAACGCATGCAAATTGCAATCGGAATACAAATCGTTCTAAAATTGTGATTTAAAGTTGCAAATAGACGTAGAAGCTACACTAGGAAGCTGGTTAAAGAAGCTGACAGAGGCATATAAGTGAGGAACATTGTTCGTAGATTCTGGTGAGGCACTGGCTTACAAAGAGGACGCTTTTGAGGGGTTGAACGGAGAGGACCAGATAGAGTATACAGTACAATGAAGAACAGATTAACTTATTTCAATGATGTTTCTCAATAAAGAGGACCTGAGCATTACTGTACTATAATGATTCAGTTCGAGTCATCTGAATCGCAAACTGCATATTGTTGTACGTACACTCTCATTTGCCCAGAGCTTCACTTCACCATTCAATAGTTACAGGAATTATAGACGTGGGCTGTAAACATAGTTTTTTGCAGACTTGCAAAAATCATTTATGTGTTTACAATGGCTGTCATTGAAATGCTCTTTGGGCATTTAACTAATGACAAATTGTTGATGCCAACACGTCAATCTTGTTTTACAAACATTAAGCATCTCGATTTATATGGTCTTAATTGAATCTAAGATACAACTAACGTTTCAGCAAAAACTATCAAAACAACTATATTCGTAGCCCCGTAGTCAATCATTGTCAAAATGACAAGAAACGGCAACAATAGTCTTAATAACAAATACATGTAATTTCTATATAAAATGTAGGTACGGAAGACTATATTTATGTACATTCTTCCCAGTATCATCATACTCTCTATCAAAACACACTAAACGGTTGACAGTTACATCTAATAGGCTTTCGACATAATTCAAATCAATTCTATTTGAGTTGCTAAAAAACCGACGGTTATTATCCGTAATGCAATAGTAGAAGCGTCTTTGTCGCGGCCCTTGGTAGGCCCCAACGCCAATTCTACCACCATACAAGGAAATCACCATTTGCAACATGCCTAGACCAGCAGAGCGGGTCTTTTCTCTATGTCCTGCCATTACGGTCATATCTGCAAATGTCGAAGTTTTTTGTGGACACGATAAGCAGGAGATGCAAATACCAAAATCAGAATCACAGTATTTGTTTTATTTATTTCAAAGACTTAGAAACAGACCAAATGATTATCAATAATATTACTAATACAGTATGTGACAATGCCTTTCTACAAAACAAACATAACATTTTTGTTTAAAGCATGTATGCTGCTTTTCTATGGGACTGTGTTTCAGGATGTGTTGGTTTAGTCTGAGGGATATGTATGCATAACAATTTTTCAATCTGAAATTTCCAATTGATAGCTCTAATTTTTAACAAATAAACATAATTGTACAAGTGGGTTTAATATTTATTATAATAATTCCAGATTTACTCCTTGGCCTCTTCTTCTCAGCATTTTACTGACTGACACACGTTTGTTATAGTTCCATCTTACAGCTTAGAGTACGTTGGCGTTGTTGTCACTAAATCTTAACTTAAACATCATGCACAGGTGTTGCTTCAAACAACATCCTTTTAAATATTAATGCTATTACCAAGTATATGTATTTCAAATGTGCTATAATATCATAATTTAAGTATGTCTATGGAAATTTTCCAATTTAAGAATGTAACTGTATATGACTTAGCAACATTTCAAGGCCATTTAACTGTATACTGTATTGTTAAAAGTCTTCGAGCAAGCTTAGAATAAAATTTCGTAACTGTAGTTTAGCATTGCTGTCGCTAAGATACACTGCTATTAAATTGTACATCCTTGGATGATAGGTTGGTAAGATAAGTTAATCGTATGTGTTATCAAATTATATTATCGCTACGTTCCTATATTTCAAGAACAACATCAGCGATGGATAATGCGTCTGACTGACTGACCGAGTATGCACTAAGACGTACTGACTCACTGATAGACTTTGACGTACTGCCTGACAATTTAATTAATTTCATTAAATTATTTAATTTGTTTAATTTATTAATACTTTCTATAGGCCTATTATTTGTGTGTATTTTCTAAGCGTATACAGTAAGCTCTTTACACTGTGCATTAAAATGTTCTATGCATCTAAATCATTAGTAAGGCTCTATAATGATATACATAGAAATACTGATATAGGACTATTACAAACAAGACTATTATTCAAAGTTAGACCTATATACTTACACTAATGAATAACCCTATAAATAACAATACAAATGCATATCGATTCTGTTGTAGATTCTAAATGGAGAGCTGCGATAGTTAAGCCTTCGATGATTTATCTCCAATGGTATCCTTATGAAATATTAAACGCAACAAATATGCCTTAAGTTAGTAAGTAGAAAGAACAATGTTGGTGATACTCTCTTGCTATTAGTGGATTGCATAATAGTCACGATAGATTGCAGCACGGATACGGAATACCAAACAGTAATATAATAATTTAGGAGAACTTGAAGTCATGCTCGAAAATTAAACATTAGACAAATGATATCACGAATATTCACAATCTATACTTACTACAATATATCGATGTTGGGGGTGGAGATGGCGAATATGGAAAAAATACTTCAAAAAGCAGTCATATGAATAACCAATAAATTAAAGACAGGTTATCGGCAACATCTTCTTGGTCTAGGCGTGTTTTAAAACCTCTTAGACATTGTATGGATTTTTCACAAACAAATAATAAAAAAATATTTTTTAAAGTTTCTTTTTAAGCAGTGGCAGCGGTATTATTGCAAAAACAGAATGCGTCATAAACCTTGATAATTATCAAAACAATTGAATTTGTTGAATCCCTTGATGAAACCACAACTTGTTGAATCCACAAATCCACAACTTTGTTGAACTCCTTGATGAAACCACAACTTGTACTGCATTGTAGCGTATATATATAAGCATTTATATATTTATTTAAGTATTTGCTTACATTTAGGCCTATATAATTCTGTGATACATACGTGGAACCAACTACATCGGATACTAT
>NW_022727062.1:1339369-1342540 GCF_011630105.1 Anneissia japonica
TCATTCTGTACTCGCAATAAACATTACTGCTGTAACATATTATTTGAGCGAGTAAACTGGCCGAGCGGTTGAGGCATAGGCGTATATCCCGGGGGGTGGGGGATATATCCCCCCAATATTTGACAAGGGGGGATGGTCCATTGTATCATCCCCCCAATATTTTGACTATGTATGGGATAAAATGGAGCTTTACACACTTCAAAAGACTGTCACAGAAATAATTTGCACTGTCTTATGCGCTTACAAAGATGAAAATTAGCATAATGTATTAATGTTGATAACAAAATTATTTTATCTTGTAAAAATCTAAGCTCTTCTTTCCTTAGATGTTAGATGTGCTTGTAAAGAGAGCCACATTTCACACTGAAGGGTGTGTACGACATCAGTAATGTTATGTCAATTCCAAGAATGTTTAAGGTTATATCGGTTGATGAGGAATTTATTAGGCCTATAATAGCAAATTGCATCAATGTATTTTGCAAAAACAAGGTTTCCAGCTTCAGAGGGGGCACATCCCCTGTCCGCACAAGGGCACACATTGGCGCTAACAGGGGTCTTGGGTAAGAGTGGGTATTTATTTTTTTAAGTTTTTTTAATTTTTTATTTCAACCATCTTTAAAGAGGGTAACCCTTCTAATTTAGCCCTGTAGGTTAACTGATATTTAATAAAATTAAAGAACAGTACAAACAACATCATTACAACATAATAATAATAATAATAATAATAATAATAATAATAATAATAATAATAATAATTATTATTATTATTATTATTATTATAATTATTATTATTATTGTTATTATCATTATTATTAATAACATACAATCCTCATTTTCCAGTTAGTATTTTACCATACCCACCCCACCCCACCCCACTCCCCATATAGAAAACAATACGACATATGGCTTATCTTATTTATAATATAGGCCACACACGTGTGTTTGAAACTAAATATAAGCATTTTCATCATGGTTTTATTTATTACGAACATATTCTTTCACCATCTATACACATTGAGGCCCTTCTTTTAGGTTAAAATGAACTATCTTAAATTTGTCTTTCTTGAGTTTGGGACTATTATGTGTTTAAATAACTTAAAAGGATAAAACTAAAAAAGCCCTAAAAAAATATTTTTGTGTTTTTAATTCTAATTTCGTCGGAATTGATGAAAACTCCCTAGAATGTGCAATTTATAGAGGAAATTGGCCTACCGTAACAAGCAATGCGCGCAAAGAATTTGAGAATTTTAGGCACTTTCAGAGAATGTATTTCTCAGGGGGTGAAATATTTTCCAAAGATGAATATTTTCCCCTTGTCCCCCGGTGTTTTTAATTCTAATTTCGTTGGAATTGATCAAAACTCCCTAAAATGTGCAATTTTTAGAGGGAATTGGGCCATGTTAACAAGAAATTCGCGCGAAATTTGAGGTTTTTAGGCACTTTTAGGTGATGAAAAGGGCATTTATAAAGGGGTGGGGAAGACTTTTCAAAGATAGATATTTTCCCCTTGTCCCCCCAGTGGTTACGCCATCGGGCAGCATAGATCAAAGGAGTTATGACAGTTTTTGAAGTGGAGAAGGGGTTGCAGGGTGTTGTGAGTCTGGTCATTATGATATCTTCCTTTTTATTCTTGTCTTTATTTTTCTCTTCTCTTTTTCTTTCTTTTTCTTTTCCTCTTCTTTCTCTTTCCCTCCCTCTCCCCACTTTCTTTTCTCTTATTACCCAGCCCGGTACGACGGCCTAGTCAGCCCGGTAAAAACCGTCAGGGGAGGGGCAGTTTCCCCCCCCCCCACCTCCGCGCCTGTTACGACACTGGCTAACACGCCAATCATCCCCCACCCCCAATGAAAAATATTTTTCTACGCCACTGGGTTGAGGCAGGGCACCGTGATCATAGCCAATAATATCTGCACGGGTTCGCGGCCGGCCTGCTCCTATAGTTCTGGTGGTGGAACAAGTCTTCTCGGATAAGGACTATAAAACGTAGGCCCAGTGTACACAAATGCTCATGTGCACTTTGAAGAACCCAGTACATCTTTCGAGATGAGTGGGGGCTACCCCGGTGTACTAGTTCACTCGGCCCCTGTCGTGGACATATGAAAGTGCGCCGGTTTACTGGCTGCTGAGGACATGAAGTGACCCTCAGGGGAGGAGAAAGTTACTGAAAAGTGCAACATCTAGTCCCGATCGCATAGGGACCTCGTTTATCTGCGCTATATAAATCCATATATTATTATTAATAATAATAATATTGCTCACAATCATATAAAGCCTGCTATACTGATTCTTGTTTTGGCAATGAAGGGTAGAGGGCGTTGTTTATTAAGCGGCTTAGTGATTAAAAGAAAAGGCATTTAAAAGCTACCAATATATATGACAAGATCATAGAGAAAATGTGAGTTTGATTGTTCCATAAAGCACACTACCTACGCATCAAATACTTACTTCTAATGTTTCGATAAAATTTGTATCTAAATTGTAAACTTCTTCATGTACGGAAAGCTAGTATAGTAAGTGCATGAGTACAAATTTAAAGCCATAACAGCCTAGTATCAAGTATATTTCATTTTGCATAATATAATTTTAAAATGAAACCTCGTAAATGAGAATTTTGAAATATTAAACAAAGCTCATAAAAGCGTATTTTAAAATGTATTACCACTCTACATGATGAACGTAAGCCGTACGCTTGGGAGAGAAAGTTCCAATTTCCGAATTTGCTTTGTTATTAACAGTTCCCTGCTTAACGATCGCTTAATATCAACGTCAACATTTTAAATATAATTATATCATTGTACTTTTTTTCATTTGTGAAATTAGTTCCAAAATCATTTCTAGAATTATGTAGGACTGCTTTCTTTCTGATTCCGTATTATTAAATTTGTTAACCTCAACCTTAATCTTAAATTACAAAAAATAATCCGGAGAGATAGAGATACATTGTTAGGTATAGACCTATTTATCAAATAACACGAGTAAACCTTTCGGTTATCTACATTCGTCAATTGTATACATACATAATATACATAGCTTAAACTTGGGACCAAAGGTATACATTTTCCAGATTTTATAAATGATATTGACACAAAAGTTTTTGGCCAAATGATTTCATCAGGTGTAAAGTATATAATCCAAATAAAACAATATATATATATATTCTTATACACATCT